>NW_026267422.1:106625-162733 GCF_000697945.3 Frankliniella occidentalis | reverse complement strand
CGATCGCCCCCCTCCCCCTTATACCGCGCATGACCGGGTACCAGGTTTACGTCCATTACGGGCGAATATAGAAGTCAAACCCGCAAGACAGCGACGTCCGGTCTCTGTACAACCTATACGTTTCGATAAACAACTTCATTTTCATGACCATGGGCTAGTATCGTAGTTAGCAGATATTGCTAACGTTAAGTTAGCGCCTAGTGCCTGCGCAGCCGCCACAGGGTGCCCACCTGCCCTGCCCACTCGGTGCCGGCCGAGCCCCGAGCCCACAACTCTCACTCACGACCGGCGAGCGCGCGACCGTCGTGGAGCGTTGATGGGCGCGGCAATTAAAATGTTTGGCGTTTGGCGCCACCACTAATTGTGCGTGAACAGGCAGGTGATAGCCACAACGCCGCCGGCTGTTGGGCGGGGGCGTAACCCCCCTCCCCCCTCCCGGCGCCAAGCCACACACGGGCAGTTTTACGCGCACGAGATTGCCAGCCAGGTGGTGGACGCGCGGCCGGGGTGATTCAGAGACCACCGCAAACCGGGGTGCACAAACACGCCTCCCAGGGGGTATCTTTATTTTCTTCATATTTTTTTATTTTTCCACCCACCCACCGCGCTGGCGACGGGCAGGCACGCCGGCCCCTGCCGATAAGTAGAGGTGCGACACAATAATCGCTCGTTTGTGGTCGTTAACTCAACAAGAGACAGTCCCCGCCCGTCCCGCCCTCCCATTTTGGCGCAGTCCGTGACCTCTGACCTGCTGGTATTGGTCGATGTACAGGCAAAGACGAACGCGGTGCAGTTGCACCAGGCGCGGCGGCGGCGGCGTGCTGCAGGCGTCGCAGGGCAGGCGGGGTCTTCGACGACCCGTTCCTTAACTATTCGTGGAAGGCTTGTCGCACTGTCGCGGCTGCAACCGGTCAGTCACCTGGCCGAGCTCTCGCTCTCTCTCTCTCTCTCTCTCTCTGTCTGCCGCGCGGGGCCGCGGGGCCCCTCGGCCCGGCCCGGCGCCGCCCACGCGCCTCCGTTGCATCACTGGAGGCGAGCCGGAGGGAGAGGGAGAGGGGTCGTTGTCGCGGGCCTCCGCCTGGCCTCCGCCCACCAGAATGAGAGCGGTCAGGTGGAGGGGCGCGGAGGGGCCGGAATGCAGCAGACACGCGCCAGCCTGCGCCAGCCTGCGCCGGCCCGCGGGGTTGTGTCGTGCGCGGTCGTGCGGTGGGTGGGCCGGGCCGGGCGGTGAACGCGTCAGGTCCTGTGAGTCACGCGCCCGCTGCGCCCGGCCCGCGCAGGTGAGCGGCCAGAGTCTCCCACACGGGCGGCGGGGCGGAGCCATGGCGGGGCGCGCCTCCCCCTATCCTGGCCAGGCGTGCTGCGACTTGCACGATCCTCGTTGTGGCGGGGTCCCATTCTCGTCTCGTCGCCTCTCCGCCATCGCCATCTCAATGGGCGGCGCACGGCCCGCACACCCTCGGCGAGGTTCGAACCCGACCACAGCAGCCCACGCGAGTGATAAGGCCTCGCCCACGCCCGCGGCCCGGGCCTCACTCCAGAGGACGCGCTTGACGACGATTTCTCCTCGGAATCTTCTAGGGCCGGGTCGCATAAAGTCGAAGCCGGTACCCAAACTGGGCGCCCGGCCAGAAGGAGCTCCGGTCATTGCCGCGCGGTGCATGGAAAGTAGGCCGGCCTCTTCCAGGAGGACTCCTTCGCTCGGCACCGTGACGGCTTTCACCGCCGCGCCATGCCGGGCTCCAGTCCAGGACGACCCTTCCTGACACTCATTACATGCGAAGGGCGAGTCCCTCCCCCTCCCGTGCAACGACGAACGCGTAGGAGATCTAGAACAGCTGGGCACAGGCCGTGCAGGAGGAGAGCGGAGAGCGCCGGGACAGTGCGTACTGTTCTGATTCTCCAGCGCGGCCATGCCAGCTGACTCCAGGTCCGCGGACTGTACCACACTTTACTACCACTGTACAGTGGCAGTCACCCTGGTCGGGTGGAGGCACAGCGACGCCGATTGACGTCACGATCTATGTGCACGAAAATAATTTTTAGCAATACGTCGTTATTGTCCGATCGTTACGCCGCGCCGACACCCGGCCCGATACCAATGACCACTTCCTGCAAGCTGGAAGGCCAGGGGTTGGGGGGGGGGGCTGAGTCCTTCTAGTCTGTGTGAGTACAGCCGTCAAGACCATGGGCCGACCGTCGTGGACAGTCAAGGACTGCAAGTTCAAGTTTGCGGCCGCGAGTTCACCAGAGCGTGACCAACCTTGGCAATAGTGCTACACTGGCGAGCTCAACAGAGCCTCCTCTCCGCGGCCGGGGCCTGTGGCCGGGGCGTGTGCAGTGCTTTACGGACCCTCCCCAGGAGACCTGGACCTCGGGCACCCACCTGGGGGTGACAGGCCAGGCCGTGGGGGCGACGGGGAGAGGGAGGCAAGGGAAGCAGGGGAGCTGGCGCTCGCTCGGCACTCGGCTCGGCGGTGGCCGGGAGGGCGGTAGCTCACGTCAGGCTCGCGCCTACCTGTCACGTCGCCAGCCTCTCCTCGCAGAGCACCGGGGATTATCTCCCAGACAACATGGCTGGCCTGTCGCCCACCGGGCTCCTCGTCCACAGGCCTGGTGGTAGGCAGTGTCCGAGGGGGGCAGCAGTGGGCACGCACAGGCACTGCTTCACGGGCTGCAGGCGGCCGCCGATCTAACACGTCTCGGTCCAACTCACCAGGATGAGAAGAGCAACGCTAACGGGGAGCGCCGTGGCGATCTTCATGCTGACTGCTCAGGAGCAGGCTGTACGGCGAGGCCCACGCAAAAAAAATCCTTCACGTTAAAGATGACTCGTTCGCTGCGCCGCAACACCTTCGCATCTTCCCCGGAAGCAGCAGTAGACGCGTGACCACGGCCGCAATGGTGGTGACAACAGCAGTAGCAGCAGCAACAACAACAACACGCTTAGCAGACGACAAAACACAACCTGGCGAACGGAATTCGAGGCGCCTATGGCCTAAACCAGTCTGCAGCGCGGGTAGCGCGGTCTCGTGTGGGTCACCTCCGCTCCCCGTGACGGCCGGCGCTCAACTGGCTAACCACTCACTCCTCACTCCAGCGCGGAGGAGGCCCAGCGGCAGCAGTTGCGGCCCGGCCCGTCCCCGCTAGAGCCCCGGAGCCCCGTGGCCGAGGCCGATGGCACCACGGGCGCCGGCCGGCCGGCCAGGCCTACACGTTATGACCTCGGCCGGCCCGTCGAGCTCCACCGCCCCCCCCCCTCTTCCTCCCCTTCCCAGCTCCCGCGTCGCGGCGCGGTCATACAGCCGACCACAGCTCATCGGATGCCTCGCGTAGAGAAGAGACAGCGTTTTAAATCCATATCATACTAGCACGAAATGGCCGCGGTGCCTAGATTGTGCGGATTGAGATGAGCCGCCTGAAAGATAGGCACTCTACTCCACAAACCCCTTGTAGATAGGCAAATCTCTGTGCATTGACCTCTCTACCAGCCGGCAGGGACCCCAGCGCACAGCAGCGCGATTAGAGAGCTCACTCGCTCGCTCACTTAGCGCTTAAAATCCCTTGTAACTGTTTGGGAATGTTGAAAATGAACAAAACTGTAAAGTGTGAAGAAATAATGAAAATCTTAATCGTGTTGGGGCGCAGGATATGGGCGTGCCCCGAGTTATGGGGAGGTCCAATTCGCTATAAACAAACAGTCAACCCCTTTCTAAAAAAAAAAAAAAGTTTAGAATGTCTATCGTTGTAAAGCGGGACAATAAGGAATCGAGAGGAATTGGACTGAAAGGGTAGAATTATCGGACCCTCGATAGGGAATTCCCACCCTTATCCCCAGATTACACCTTTTTTAAAGAAAAAGAACCCACATGGTTAGTCATTTTTTCCTGTTTGAGGTGTTTGTGGTTTGCGTCATGTTCTTTTTGGATAGTTACACAGACGAAAGAAAAGTTTTATCACAGTACGCGCAAGGATGTGTGCTACAATCATGCAAATATCAAGTCAAGGAGTTTTTTTATTCGAAAAGCAAGTGGTACTCATTCTTCCGCTGAATAGTTTCCGACTTCTAATTACTTTGCATTACACCAGCCACCGTTTGCTTGCCCCGCAACCCGCAGTGATTTAAATGAGTTTCGGTCGCGGGAGCAGCAGACGACGAGAACAAATGACTGTGTGTTTGCATTCGGAACGCGTCCTATGTGGCTTTTCTGGTTCTGAAAACTAACATGAAACCATTATGGAACCTTCACCCCTTTAAGAAACCATTATCGGTAGTTACGTCTATCTTGTATCGTACATTACCCCTCCTTCCCCCCCAATGAAACTGCAAATCTACCGGACGAACGACTGCGGGAGCGCAGCCCTATGCGGCAGCTGACGTCATTTGCCGAGGCCGCGACCGAGACGAAGACGAAATGAACAGTCGCGGAAATGCTTGACTCAAGATGGCAGCGTACCTGCAGATGTTTTTATTTATATTTAAATCAAAATACAGACGAAAATGGGACCTTGGACAAACCATTGTGTGTCTATGTTTAGTTCTTTCTTGTTCTTTTTGTGTGCAATGCAAATTTAACTGCAGTGATGTACAATGTATAAATGGGGAGTGTGTGAATGGTACCTGTGTCTGCAACGAAGGATGGCAAGGGTCTGCTTGTCAGTTTTGCGGTGGGAAAGTAAGGTAATTATGTGATTTTCGTCCTATAACATGTCATCAAGTATTTAAATCATATTATATTTGCTTTATTTGATGCTTTAGTCGGACTAGCCACCTCCGTCCATTCAAAATACGTCGAAAATGAATGATGTTTAGGTTATATTGTGAGATAGCAGCCAGTAACTATTGACATTTTGTGATGGGTATTCCTTGGCATTAATGATTCAAAAGTGCCAACAGCACATTTTCAGTATTGCCTGTTGATTTCTTAACTTAATTTTTGAATGAAACTGACTTTGGTCTCTTCATTTCATTAATTTTTGTATTGTGGGTTTTAAGAGAGAAGTGGTTATGTTACTCTGAGAGACCTACTTTCAGATCAACTGCCTTGGTTGACTGGATCCATTGCTTTACTTAATTTAATCATATTCTTTCAATATGCTGCCTTTGCCTAAGAAACTAAACTCCTATTTAGATCTTATGTAAATTGTATCGCATGTTGGTACCTGATATTGTTGTAATAATTGGAGATAATTTTGAATTGAATTTATTTTGTAGTGTGCAATTTTCTTCTTGAGCTATTATGTTTTGAATCATACCCATTGTAAATCTACTCTTGTATATCATTAGAATTTTATTTAAACAATTTTTATTATATAATAAATCTAGGCTTTCAATCCGACACAAAAGTGTGTCATACTCATAAGACCTTTCCTTTGTCTTGTTGTCTAGTTTGGTCAAAGTCACTGGGTTTTATACAAATTTTAATTCAGTGTGTATTTTTGTGTAGACTGTCAGACCCCCAGGGAACTATTCATGATGGATATGGAAATTATTCCATTGATGTCAAGTGCAGCTGGCTGGTGGACAGTGGCACCCCAAACACTTCTATCCATCTGCATCTTGAAGAGTTTGCCACAGAATGTGGTTGGGATCATCTTTATATATTTGATGGTGATAGTGTTCATTCACCTCTCTTAGGTGTCTTTAGGTAAGTACAATCTATCTTTAAATACAAAGTTCAAAAGTGGATTTTTCTAATGTTTGCTGTTTGTTATTTAATTATTTTTTGTTGCTGTTGTTTATTAGTGGACTGATGTATAAAGGCAATTATAGTGTGAGGCGCATACCAGAAATTGTAGCTCATTCGGGTTCTGCCCTCATCCACTTTTACAGTGATGTAGCCTATAATATGACAGGATTTAACATCACTTACAGGTTTGTGAATATTTTAATAAATTTCTATGGAGTGTCGTATCATATTCATAACATGATTTTGTTTATCCATTCTAGGTTCAATTCCTGTCCCAGTCGATATTCTCATACAAACTGTTCGGGACACGGTGTGTGCATTGATGGCGCTTGCCTATGTGATGCTCTATACATGGGCCCAGCTTGTGATGTTCCAAAGTGTCCAAATAATTGCAGTGGCAATGACCACGGTTACTGCAACCTTGAAAGGCGTCAATGTGAATGCTACGGAAGGTTCAGAGGTAATTTATTTGAAAACTTTGCAGCAAACGTAAACAGCATTGAAATTACATTTTCCCTTTCTGCAGGTGATGATTGCAGCCAAATAGCAGATCAGGGGTATTGGGAAGTGCTGCATCCAAAGGATATACAGCCTGAGGGGTCTGCTTCTCACTGTGCTGTAGTGTGGAAAGATTCACTGTACATAGTTGGTGGAGAATCTTATCACAGAGCAAAAATGTTGTATACTTATGATTTTAATGGTAAAAATATATGGTTTGGCTTTCAAGCTTCTTTTTTTAAAATTGAATATGTATTGTTTTATGGGAGATTTGGTGAACATTAAAATCACTCATATTTCTAAAATTTTAGGCGAAGTGTGGGAAACCCCTCAGATGGAGTACAAAAATGCACCTCGTCCTCGCTACGGGCACTCTTGTGTGATGTTTGGGGTAAGTCCTCTTTTTTGTTGCATATAGTTAACAATTTGTCCTTGTTTTACAGTTGTGATTAGCATTTTTTTCTACTGACATTTAACCCGATTGGTTCAAACTTAAACGCTTTTTTATGACAGCCTTACTCCTAATGCAAAGGTTTCTGCAGAGCACTTTCCCTCTTAATCTGTCCCCTTGACTTCCTCTTGGAATTCCCTGTAAAAGTGGCTTGCTCCCTTTGTCTTGCTCTGCCTAGCCAATGAAAGCTCTCATTAGATAGAAAAAGCACTTCATACTTGACTCCATTTATTTTTCCCCCTGATCACAACAGTGTAAGTTCACTTTCATAAACTGAAGTATTACATTTTTGCTTTGTTTTTTCCCCCTTAGGACAAAGTGTTTATGTATGGTGGTGTTGAAGTAACCGGTGAAGTTTCATCAGAACTATGGGCCTTTGATGTCAATGCGAAGACGTGGGAAAATATCACAGTAGATTCAGATCCCTGCAACATCACAGGCAACAGTAGCCTTCCCTGTGGTATGACTGAGAAGTTCCGAACAATATGATTTCTGAAATCCATCTTGTTTTGACTTTTTAGATACAAGTACAAGTAAGTATCTTTTAATGATTTTTTTTTTTAATTTCAGGCCCTTTACAGTCAGCAGGCCACACTGCAACTCTTGTTAATAAATCTCAGAGATCTGATCGAATGGTTGTCATATTTGGCCATTCTCCGAGATATGGGCATCTTCACACTGTACAAGAATTTGTATTTGGTAAGAAAGCTTGTAATAATAATTTTTTTAAAATATTTTTTCATGCAAAGGAAGTGTAGGATTTCATTTATTCCAAATGATTTGTTTACTTTGTTCATCCAGGCACAAGAGAATGGAGCGTTGTGAAAACTCGGGGCTATCCGGTTCGAGGAGGTTACGGCCACTCTAGTTCTTTAGATCACCTCACTCAACTAATTTATGTTTATGGTGGTTTTATCTTTGAAAATTCTCTCATTTTGAGTAACAGATTGTACTCTTATGACCCCAATAGTAGAGTGTGGTAGGTTTTCAGATCCCAGTTTTCTATCAATCCATTTTGTGGGAGGAATTATTTTCTTTCTGATGTCTTATGTTCTATTTTAGGCGACTTCTGATGGCTGCACCTTCTGGACGCTTCCTCCACACAGCTTCATTTTTATCAGGAGGTTTAATGCTGGTATTTGGTGGCAACACACATAATGATACTGCTCACAGTCATGGGGCTAAATGCTATTCCTCAGATCTTTTGGCTTATGATGTATTATGTGATTCATGGGTGTCCTTGCCACTGCCCTCACATGGTTTGTCGCAAGCTGATCTTGCCCGGTTTGGTCATTCTGCTGTAATTTTTGGGGGAGCTCTTTATATTTATGGTGGCTTTGACGGTCAGATGTTGTCTGATATATTAAGGTTAGTTAGACTTCTTTAATTAAACATCAATCTATCATGTACTGAAATCATTTTTAAACACAATTTATTATTTTTTTTGTCTAGGTTTACTCCAGGTATATGTAGTAGTCAAAATACAAAAGACGCTTGCGTGAACCTTCGAACAGGCGTTAAATGTGTGTGGAATCAAAGAGATCAAAACTGTGTGAATGCCTCTACTGCTTTCAATAACAGGCCGCTGGTATTGCATTCAGATGGACGTGATGAAGAAGAACATGACAATGGATTCAGGTTGTTAATGCTCCTATACTGTTTTTCCCTTGCAAGTTTATTGAACTTTCCAAGTCTTATTCAATACTTTTTCTAAATCTTCAGTATTTGCCCCGATGGCGGGAGAGCTGCTAAATCAGCTGCAGCCCAAATGCATAAAGAGTTTTGCAAGACTTACTCAGATTGTGCATCTTGTGTCCAAACATCTTACTCATGTGACTGGTGTCAAGGTCAAAGCACGTGTAGCTACCGAGGAGAGGGCTGCAACAATTCTCATCCTGTAAACAGCAACAACATAGAATACAGCACTAGTGTGCTGGAGGTGAGTTCTATATCGTACTTGACAGTTGAATAAATGGCACCTTCAAACAATATTTACCCTTTAAATTTTAAACAATTTTGCTTCCAGCCTGTCAGATCTCTTGACCGTTGTGAGCCTGAAGATTCATCTGTCTGTCCGCCTCCTCCTAACTCATGTCATCGTTGGGAGTATGAAGTTCATTGCAACAGCTCTGTTGATTCTCAGCAGGTAAGTGTGAGAGCATGGAAAGCTTATGATTTGGAGACTTACGGTACAATGTTTCTATTCACTTTGTCGCTGGGCGTATTTTTCTGTCAATTTCAATCTATTGTGTGTATTTTTTATTCAAGTCACAGCAAGAACTTTGTAAATGTGCTGACCTAAAGTCATGTTTTAACTGCACCCGTGAAGAGTGTATTTGGTGCCAAAATGAAGGTCGATGTATTGATAAAAATGCATACACAACTTCTTTCCCATATGGGCAGTGTCGTGAGTGGACAACACAGCAGGCTAGATGCAGATCGACGGTGTCAGGTGTGTAATGATGACCAGAAGTATTTTTAGTTTCTTTGCCTCAACAGCCTGAAAATCCACACTAAAAATGCTCATATTGATATTGTATTCTTTTCAGGTAAATCATCCTGTAGCTTTTATTTGACCTGTGCTGAATGTCGTGATGATCCTGCTTGTGGATGGTGTGATCATGGCTCTGGCACTGGATTGGGAACTTGTTTCCCTGGTGGCAATATGGGACCTGACCATGAGTATACATGTCCTGCTCGCAACTGGTATTTTACAGTCTGTCCTCGTAAGTTTTACGTTATGTGACCTTGTCAGCTACTTTTTATGAAATGAAGAACAACTACTAAATAAAACTCTGTTTATCTATCCACCACAGTTTGCCAATGTAATGGACACAGCACTTGTCAAGATAACACCTCATTATGCAATCAACCTTGTGGAAATATGACTCAAGGAGAAAAATGTGAACGCTGCATACCAGGTTATTATGGTATTGCAATAAATGGTGGATCCTGTGGACGTAAGTAAAACAAGCATCTTCAATTTCACCTACAGCAATAATTCCTGTGAACATTTCCGCAGTCGAGATGTCAATCAATTTTACGTTTACAGCTTGTGATTGCAATGACCAGGGAACCTTATGTAATCAAGAAAACGGGAAGTGTTTTTGTACAACAAAGGGGATTAGTGGAGATCATTGTGAGCGATGTGACACAGCAAATCATTACCATGGAGATCCCACTAACCACGGCTCATGCTTTTACGATCTTACTATCGACTATCAATTTACTTTTAATCTTTCTAAGAAAGAGGATAGACATTATACCCAAATTAACTTTAAAAACAGTCCTCCCAAACCAGATATTGACGCAGATTTTAGTATTACTTGCTCTGTCATGGCAAAAATGAACATAACAATCAAAACAGGTAATATGACTGAAATGTATAATCCTGGCTGACAGTTTTATCATATGCTTTGTGCTAACTGACTATTATCTTTTCTAGCAAAAGAAGGAGAGCGGCAAATATTGGTTGATCATAATTGTACCTCGTTCCGCACTCGTTTTACAAAGGCAGAACACAATTTTGGAATAGAGGAGAATGTGACCCTTACAACATTTTATGTTTATGTTTATGACTTTCACACCCCATTGTGGATTCAGATCTCATTTTCCCAGTATCCAAAACTCAACCTTCAACAGTTTTTCATCACTTTTTCTACGTAAGCCAATAAAGTATACATAGAAAGATGACGTTTTTTAGTGAGTTAATGTTTGTCTAATGTTAGATTATTTTTGGTCTGCTTGGCAGGTGCTTCCTTCTTTTACTCTTGGTAGCTGCAATTTTATGGAAAATCAAACAGAAATATGATATGTACAGAAGGCGCCAGGTATTGACTTCAGTTTTTCTTCCTTCTTTCTGTGATAATTTAATCCAGAGATTAGATATACCTTTGTATCTATCTACATATCTATGTTACCCTTTTCAGAGAATGTTTGCTGAAATGGAGCAAATGGCAAGTCGTCCTTTCTCCCAGGTGCTGGTAGAAATTGAAAGACGTGAAAGACTTCATGAGAATGCCAATACTGATGCAGATACTCAACATTCATCAGTTGCCTCATTAAGGAAAAGAAAGAAAATGTCGCGGCAGGTATGTTAAAATCAAAAATTTAGAAGGTACTCTGTTACGGTTTCTGCTTTGATTGAGTTATCTCTTGCTGAAAGAAGCCTTTATATATCCACACAATTGAACTAATAAACTCAGATGTAGAAGTAAGGATCACAAAATTTTTGTCCTCAATGAGTAAACCAATATTTTGTCAAATTACTAAATTACTCTATCTTTTACATAGTTGTTATATTCTCTATTTCAGGATTCACCTAGTCCTATAGCCCTGGAACCATGTTGTGGTAACAGAGCTGCTGTTCTTTCTTTGCTCATTCGCCTGCCAACAGGTGGTGAGATTTACACTCCTCCTGGACAATCTGGTAACTTGAAATTTATTAGTGCAAGTACAGTGGTGTTTGAACAGGTCTGATAAATATTTCTTTTTCTTTTTACTTCTTTTCAGCTGGTTTAGCAATAGCATCTGCCCTTGTAACCTTAGGAAATCCTCGTAAGGTTAGTGCTGATCCTGCCAATAAGTGTGACCAGAAGTCCTCCAAGTCACGAAAATCTGTTTCAAGCCAGCACCCTGATAGTTGCATATGATGGCTGCTCCCAGTCAAATAAATTATTTATTATTTTTTATACCTTCTTCAAGAGGTGAACTTTGTTTCCCTTGTGGAGATTTGTTGTGATCAAGAGTGTCATTGTACTGATAATGAGAAGGAACTGACTTGTAATGTATGTAGGTTAAATGCCCATTGTGAGAATTGTTTTGTTTTATATGTGTGTATGTCAAGAAAAGTGTGAATGTCTGAATGTGATAATTGTGTTTTTAGATGGTACCTAGTGTGTGTTTCTATGTTAGGGTATGTATGTATGTATGTATGTATGTATGTATCAATGTATGTAAGTATGATTGTGTTTTTGTATGTTTGCGGATGGATGATTAGTTATGCATGTGAACCAGTGTTTTCTTTCCATGTGTAAAGGCACACATTTATTCTGAGACTTAAGAGATTTTTTAAAATTATTATTTATGTAAGTTCTGAAGAAGCATTTGGTTTAAAAGTGTACCCATTCATGGGTAAAATAGTTGCAAGAAACCCCCCTTTTTTTTCTCAATAATTTTTAGGAGATGTCTGCAAGGGTATTAAACTGACAGCTTCATTTTCACCCAGAGAAATCAGGAGGAGCCTTTCATATGCCTGCTATTGTATGTAGCCTATGGGTATAAGTGCATGCAAATCAGGTTTTTTATAGCAAAAGTAATGAGGTAAATCTGGTTTCCTTTCAAACACCTTCACTGTGTCTTCCCATTATCTTTGAAATGAAACGCAATACTCTCTTTGAATTGCAGACCTACAAGACAGTTTCTGTCCATGAATGAGGAGAAGCAAAAGAAGGAACCCAATCATTATAGTTGTCTATTGTTGTTTGTCTGCATTCTCTTCCCATTATTACATGCAATCCACATAATGCACTCCTTGCAAAATATTCTATCTTAAAGTGAAGAAAAACTTGAGTATGCATCCTCTGAGTGCTGGCAGAGCAGAAAAATTGTTTGTCCTTTTCTGAATTTTTTCTGCTCAATCAATTATTACAAAGATGCCGTTTACTCAATTTCTGCTGCTTGACAGTAACTGTGACAAAAGATGAGATATTTTGCTCTCTTTCAATCCCTCTCCCTCTTAAAGTGATGGTTTAAGACTGAATTTATCTTTCAGAAAGACTTCTCTCCTCATAAGAACTTATGTAACTTTTCTCTCTGTACAAGAACCTTATTTATTTTATTTATTTTATTCAGAGTAGGTCACTGACATTTTACATACAGCCATGATCTGGTTCAAGAACTGCAGTAGATTTTTGAGTTGCTCTAATACAAATAAATATAACATTTATCCTTCATAAGCTATGTACTTCGATCTTTTTTACTGGGGACTCACATTAGAAAGCCATGGTAAAATTTTATATTTTCCTGAAGTAGCATTTGGAATAGCCCTTCTCCCTCCTCTCCCCTTTCTCTCTGAAACTACAGGATATATGTAAAACCGAGGACACCCATTGGCAAAGATATTGCCAATTTTATGTATTGCTGCTCAAAAGTCATACATTTCCTCTGGAAATATTGACACATCCCTGTATTATTAAATAGCATTCAAGTATTCATTATTTATGTTACCTTCAGGTTTAGGAAGTGCATATCAAATGATACATAAGCCTATGTAAGTATGTATTTATAAGGAATGTAAAATTTCAGCGTTGCTTTTGTAATCATTGTTTTTTAGTCATTGCCGTTTTTGTTGTACAGTATTTTCTTCCTCTATCTCATGATATTACTGTATCATACATTTATAATATGAAAGCACCCGTTCTGAAAGATGTTTAATACAGCTTGCTTTCAACTGTATTTAGTTCGCTTTGGAAAATTTTGTGGTAAAAATGGCCTGTCTAGTGTAATTGGTCTTCAATTCATCTGTATATTTATTATCAATACTTTTGAACTTGACAGGAACATGAATACTGCCAGTCTATTGTGCCTTGCCCTTAGGAATCTCACTCATGTCCTCTCTGACTTATGTCACTCAATACTGTAATCTCCCTTTTTTGAGTGCAATCTGTGATTTCTTATTACTTTCGTTGCAGCAAGCCTTATATCTGTAAATTTTGCTAATTTCAATTGTATTATTTACGATCTTGTGGTGGAATAAGACGTTTGTTATACTTTCTTACCCAATGTCAGGAAAGTGTTGTTTACCTGAAGCAAAGGAAGAGCTTGTAATTTAATTTGTTAATTTTAGCGCTGATAGTATTTTTAAATTTTGTTTCTCTCACCAGTCATTGGTTTGGTTTATTTTTGGCTTGGTATGGCTGAAATCATCTAGTCTTCTTCTATGTTGGTTGTGTTCGGTTAACATGTCAATTTAGCTCAGAGAAAAGTATTCTCATCCATCATATGTCTCAGTTTTCCATTATAATTTCAAACCTGAAATTAATCATAAAAGAATTGTGTCACATTCTGTCATATTTGGTGACTTGGTATTATTTTTATTATATGTAACTTTTCTTCCATTTCTCAAAAAAGAAGCAAGTTATTATATACCTAGTTTGGGTGTATTGTTTTTGTTTTGTTTTGTTTTTCTTTGTGCTACATGTCACTGTTCAGTTACTGCATTAAGGGTGTATCAGTCTTTTTACAGTCACCTGTTGTTTCTTTTCTATTTGTTTGGAATTTCCAAGTTGTCTTCCTGTCTGAATCAAGATTTCCTTACATGAGAAGAAGTTTTCAAGAAGCAGTCACACATATGTGTTTTTGTTCTACCTTATTCCAATAATTGTTGTTAATTCATAGCACGTTTTTGTAAACTTTGTTATAAATTATTTGTTTTGTGCAAGACACCTGTCACCCTCTAGATGTGTTCTGAAAATGCCTGAACTGTACCTACAATGATACTGAACATTTCAACAACAATTTCCGATCTTGTGCCCTGAAACCTTCAGTGTTAAGGTATAAAAGTTCTTCTGACTCAGTCAAAAGAAGTTACCTCCATGATTAGCAGGAAGTTTATATTATTTACTTTTGGTGCACATTAAATTGAATTGTGATTATCTTGAATACTGGAGCAATTTTGGGGGTTTTCTATTATGATTGGTGTCTTGTAGTACCTGATACATTCCGTCAAATGTGTTCTTTCCAAACCCGTGCCTATCTGTTTCTATGCAAGAAATTTTTCTATTGACCCTGACACTAGAAGATCTGACCCATTTCTATCTAATATTATTTTGTGCGAGCTTTGTTTTATCTTTCCCTCCCTTCTTTCTGATTTTAGGGTTTGTGTACAGGTATTGCAGTTGTAAAGAGATTCCATAAACATGATGTACTCATAAATATTTTTATCTCTACAAGTTTGATTTGTGATATTTAATTATTACCTTTAATCCTGACACTGGTGATTACGTCACTCTTCCCCGGCCCAACCTCTATGATATCACCGGCGCTGGGTAGGCAAGCCCGCCGGGCAGCTGTGTGAAGACAGCGGCCCGCCCACCCACAGGTAGGATGCAACCGAGATCGCGTGTACAGGGAGGGGACAGTCTTCAAGCCCAAATCCCCAAACGGTGGCGGCAGAAACACCCGTTCTTCGTGACCTAAACATATATAGACACATATGTTACGAAAATAACTGTTGCGTTGACAATATATTATTCGCAGGATACTCCCGGTAATGGCAGGTTGGGATTGGGAGGGGTAAGGAGGGGAGGGGCAGATGTCCAGGCTCCCTTGGGCAGCTCGCGATCACGACTCCTGTTTCCTTTGGCGTTAATGGCAAACTGCTTTATACGGTTGACTACATTCGATAGATTAATCGTCTAAAACCAGACATCAGCAGCAATAATATTAATTTTACTGAAGCTGTTCAAAGGGATCTCTTTTCATCCGCCTCTCACCACACCACAGCTGAAGACGAGGAGAGGTTACTGTGAGCTGTGAATCCCCGATCGCGATGACTTCCCTAAAGTAAAATGTGCAATCTGTTTGAAAAGAAAAAAGAGTATATTTACTTTGTGTTCTTAACACTTCGTTTAATTTTTTAATGCAGTCCAGACATAGTTGCTGAGATAGAGCCCTGCCTCGATCATGCTGAGATATGTTCTTTGATATTTTTACTTTTTGACCACGAAGAAACTGCTCTTCAACACATACAGCAGGAAATACAATCGACACGAAAGCATATACAAGTTCTTGATAGTGCTCTTTATAAGTAAGTTTTGAAATAGGTTAAAATTTAATGATGTGGAATGTTTGAAGTGTTCTTTATGTTAACTTGTCATTTGACTAGACCTGCACAAAAATTTCACGAAGGTGTGTTAGCAAAATGGGCTAGACACGCCCACAAAGACCATCACTGGCAGGAAAAATTATTAGAAGCACTGCTCATCATCAAAAATTATCAGGTCAGTAACTATTAATCTGAATAAATTGATTGGAAAATTTAGTTCACAACTGTTAAATACTATATGTATACCCCAGAAGCACCACTGCATTAAAGACGCTTCAGTATGCGCATAGAAATGCACATAAAAGGTGACACATTGGTAACGCATTGAATGTGCATTAAATGCTGAGACTTTGTCAATGTGTCACCTTTTATGTGCATTTGTGCGCGCACTGAAGCGCATTTAATGCGTTTGGCGCAGCTGGGGAAGTTGTGATTTTTCTCTATTCTGCACTTCATTTTCACTATCCAACACAAATTATCGCAGCTCATGATTTTTCTGCATATTTTAAACATGTTTTAACTGCTCATTGACTCTCTAGACCAAACCTTACTTCTTAAATTACTGTTATGTGGTTCATTCATAATTTCAGATCATCAGACTATTAGGCCAAAGCAAAGACAAGTTAGATTCAAAGTATTTGCCAAACCAAGTCAACACATCCCATCACGTAGATTTGGTACGGAAGACTCTTTTTTTGCTATTGGAAGATTTATCTAATGAACAATGGAATCAAATAATGATGAACTTGACTACAGTGGCAAGTAATAACCAGATATCTATTCCATCAACGTGTTTTGAAATTCGGGAGTGTTTTTTAGTGTTCCTAATGACGAGAAAACTTCTACAACTTAAAACTAAGGTATTTGCTTTGTATAAAGTGTATGTGGTTCAGGTGAGGGCTGACCTTAATACAACAAAATGTAACTTTTGAATTTGTTTTCACAGAAATGCAGTATGGATTTTGTAAACATCAGAAGTGCCTTAAAGTGTGCTAATCTCTATTACTGGTCTAACCAGCTAGAAAACCTGGAGAACCATATTAACAGGGTTGAAATGTACCATGAAGAAGACAATGCTAAAGAAAAGGACATAGGTGAAGATTAAGTTACGGTACCCCCTGTTGGGCTTTGCTTCCTAGTTTAGTTCGTTAAAATAGTTCTGATTCCAGACGGCTGCAACCTTCCTAGATTCAAACTTGACTCAAATCAAGGAACGATTCTCATATTCAATATGGAGGACTATCAGGCAGTACTGAGTTGTTTGATGACATTGTAAAACCCATCAGTATTTTTACAATTTTTCTCATTATCGTCATTATTTTTTTAGGTGATGGGAGATAGGCCGCTTACTAAAAGGGAAGCCTCTCAATTGGACTGTGAAAAGTTGGAGAGTACTTTCACTCTTTTAAGATTTAATGTGGTAAAAAAGAAAAATTGTCCTTCTGCGCAAGTGCTCAGTGAAATCCGAAATTCTTTAAAAGAGTTTTGTAAAAATGCTAAGCAAGAGAAAGTTGAGCGCTGCTTTATTGTTGCCATACTTGCTCATGGGGTAAAAGGCAAGTATACTCCTCATTGGTGTACTGTCTAATGGTAATTTTATTATCTATATTTTGATTGTTGTTTTCCCCAAACTTTAGATGGGCTTTTGGGAATAGATGGCAAATTAATCGAGTGGGAAGACATACGCAAGGAGATGCGGAGTGTTGACACTGTTGGTCTCCCTAGGGTGCTTGTAATTCAAGCTTGTAAAGGAAATTCCCAGGGTAATCTAAATTATATTATTTAAGTTCCACACATTTTTCTCGGTTTGTGAGAGACAATGTTTTAACAATATATTCATTCTCATTTGTTTAGTTGTTAAAGGAAAAGGGAAACTTGTAGTAGTAGAAGATGGTCCTTCTAGCGACAATAACACTTACCCTAGTAATTTGAGAGATCTATTTGAGTTCTCTTCCAGTGTGTCTGGATTTGCAGCATTCAGGAGCCCAACACGTGGTAGGTGTAAGAAAAACAAATTGTTATGGTTGTTCAATTTTTTTTATTTTTTTTTTGTATCAATGCAAAAATACAATTTTTATCCTTGTTCACTTTTTTTCAGGTTCTCTTTTTATCCAAAGCTTTTGTAAAAACATTCTTCTACATGGAAGGAAACATGAAGCAAAAGAATTGTTAACTTTGATTAACATTGACTGTGATAAATTAAATTTAGGTTGCAATGGAAAGTCTGTACAGTCAACTTGTGAACTGAAAGTTTCTTCAACTAAAGCGCTTTTCTTAGAAGTTCCAGACGAAAATATTCACAGGGCAAAAGAACTTGTGCGTGAATGGGATCAGCTAAATAAAAAGCAAGAACCCAAAGAAACAATAAAGACAGAAAGAAGTAAGCATTGGAGCAGTTTGCCTTTATTTGTTTAGTTATCGTTTATTTTGACTCTTTTATACCTACAGGTTGTTGTTCTGTAAAGAAAACAAAGCATGAAAGATCTGAAAATTGCAGAAGAAAGTGTGATCCCAATAAAGAGCAAGATGACCCATTCTTAAAAGAACTCATTAAAAAGTTAATGAGCATGGAAGAAAAGTAGGGTAGATAACTTTTCTCACAACTCCCTTACAAAATTAAGAATTGAGAAATTTATCCTTGTTAAGCAATATGTTAATTTTTAAAAGGTTTTTTTAATTTTACATTAGATCTGTAGATTTTATCTGTGTTGGGTTATGTATGTTGTTCTGTTGATTTGTATTATTAATTTTGAATTTGTAAATACTTTGCATACAGTTCTTCTACAATATCTTTGCAGTATCTGAGAAGTTACGAGTGCGCTGCGGCCAAGGTGTGCAGTATTGCAATCCATTGTTCAATCACAAATGCAAATGAAGGAGTTCAGAATTGGGATATTTATTTGCATACAATGAAGGTGTACTTAAAAATATTTGGATGTAAAAGAAAAAAGCAATGCAATTCAAAGAATATACACAGATCACAATTTTTTAGTAGGTTTTGATAAAAGACCCATAAAATCAGCTTTTTTCACATGGTTAAACTGAAAAGCCCCCTCAAACTGAATATCGATGTTAACGTTTTGCTTTCAACCAAATCATCAATATGGCAGCAGAAATAAATCAAAGCATCTTGAAATATACTTATTTCACACTCCTTCAGCTGAAACACAAGCTATAGTAGTAAAGTGGTATTGAACCAAATGTTAGAAGCTTTTATCTTAACTGTCAAATCAAATGTGACCAGAAACAAATTCATTATTACATTTTTTCTGAATTTTTCCGTACAAAGCTACATAAATAGTGATATAAAAGTTGATTTAAAAAAAATTGATTACACACTTCGGTCTTCTACAGAAGATAAATTTGTTCAAATACCGATTCAGATCTTAAGTCTGAATACAAAGTGTCAATGATTGCAGACTAACATCTGCAAGGAAAAATACAGAGAGCAGTTTAAAACTATGACAAACACTAATAAAATTATATATCTACTACTTTTAACTTGGAAGAACAAGAACAGTCGGTTTGGTAACTAAATTGAGACTATCTTGCTTCACTCACCAAACTGGACTAATTTGAAAAGAGCATAAGACTATTCCTCCAAACCGTTCACACATTCTGATGAACAATAAATTCACAATTCGATATAAATGCAGAGGTAAATGCCACATTCAAAAGGTGTGCATGATCACTTCCATATAATTATAAATGTGGCTGCCCCACATTCTCAGCATATTGCTGAACGTTCAGTAAAACCTTGTTGATAAACTAAAACTATTTAGAGAACATTTAATAAACCTCCAAAATCTTAAACTTTATCAGTTGTTTTGACTTTAATAATCATCACAGACAGACAAAATAATATGGGAAAGACTTCAAACCGACATAACAATGAGTACAATAAATGCTCCCTTGCTTAGTTAAATGTCTCTTGAGAACTGTAATAGTGTATAGTTTTCTAGCAAAGCTTGTTTGGTTAAATTTTAACAGAACAGAATGTCAGGAAAATACAAATATGTGCTACTAAATATACACACCAAAAGCAAAAATGTATGATGTCAAAGCTAGAAACAGAAGCATTAAAACAAAACTTACTACTTCTTGGGGACCATGCACGGACATGGGGATAAGCAGGAAAATTTATACATCATAGGCGCACTTTTAACTCTTCCATCCTCTGTTTAATTCGTTTTTGAAGTTCCTTGTACCTGTGCAGAAATAATTTTTTGTTGTATTTACAATTAACAAAACAACCATAAAATCTATATTACAAACAGAAAACCAAAAAGTTTAATAACCTTAGTTGAACAGCTTGAACTTGACGGTCTTCTTCTCTCTGATAACCCTCCAAGATTGCTGAGCATTCAGTGACAGACAGATTTAAAAACTGGGCCACTTCATTGCTCACTTCACATGTACTATGCCGATCAACAATAAAAATCCTGGCAACATCCTCATGAGGTCCAAGTAGAATTCGAGTTACTAATGGATATTCGTCCTCACGTAATCGTCTTTGTTCTGTATGTACAAGAAGTAGGAATAAAATATGCAGAAAGATCCACAACAGCACAGAGAGTTGACAAAAAACCCACCTCCGTTATCATAAACAACAAAGAGTGCAAAATTATCAGGCTTGCTATCCACTCTATATTTGTCCAGCATTAGATTTACTACTTCTTGCGTGGAAACCAGTGATGTTACCCAGACACTTGTGCTGCTACCGTGAGGAGGAGTAAAGAAACTTGTCTCCCTATCATAAAAATGGCCATTGATGGAGCATCTTCTCCTGAGTTTAGTTCGAGAGCGTCGTCGACCTGGGCGCCGTCGAATAGCAGCAGATCCAGTTTTGGCAGCTTTTCTTCGACACTGATTATCACTACCACCTATTAGCACAGAAAAAAATAAAATAAATGAAAATTAAATCTGTTTTAAGAGAGACAGTCCAAGGAAATAATTAAAGGGTAATTACAAATTATTGATTTAGTGATACACATACAAGAGTCACCCAATCCGCTGCTGCTACTACTACGGGCAGTTTCAGGAACACTGATGGAACGATCTAATGGGTGGTCATTCATATCTGATTCATCATCATCAGCATCATCATCAGCCCAGACGTCACCATCTCCATTGTAATCAGGGGGCATACTCTGAGATCTCGACATCCGTTTTTCAGATTCTAAATTTTCTTCAAAACATTTTGAGTAAGAATCAGTATTGTCATCATCATCATCAAATTTATTGGCTGATGGATTTAAGTGATTCTCAACTTTGGAAGAGTCAGCTTTCTCAATATTTTCTTCATTGTTAACTCCTTTCGGTATTGAATTGGAACTTCCAGGAGATTCATCATGGCTGTCCACAATATCGAGAGGCAACTCCGATGATTCAGTACTAGACTGAGCAGTAAGGGGAGCTCGCGGGGTGGATGATGAACTGGATTCAAAGGGTTCTGGAGAGGACACTGAATGAAGCCCAACAGGCATGGTCTGGTAAAGTTTTTCTCCATCTTCTACTCGTCTTTCCACCTGAAATACATCAATAATTCAGTCAACTACCCTTTACACCAAAGACAAAAATTGGTAACCATGCCAAATGGGGCGAAAAGATTCTGCACCAAACTACAGTACACAGACACAAAAAAAGTCAAAAAAGCACAAAGCCAATAAAAAAATCTTCCCTCCAAGAATAAGGTTGGCTGAGCCAAAGATAAGTCATACATGATGATGCAAGCAGAAGGAATAGGTAGGTAAAGTAGGGAAGAGATAGTGTCTACATACAGATTTTCTGCTTCTCAGTGAAAACAAAAGAAAGGGAAATACAAACAAATGGCAACAGAAAATAAACCAAAGCACAAGAACAGTCATCACCTGAAGGAGATCATCCAACTCATCCCAGTCAATATTTTTAAGGTCCAGTTTGGCAGGAAGAGTACTACTTTTATACTCAAACAATGCTGTACTTGGAGTTGAGTCAGATGATGCCTTAGAGGAATGCGTAGGAGAATCATGAGGAGAGCTCATGGGAGAACTCATTGGCGAACTGATAGGAGAACTTGTTGAGGAGCTGCTGCAGGATGCAGAGCTTCCTCCAACAGGAACAGCACCTTTGCTTTTGCCATTGTAATACCTCTGCAAGGGGCAGAGAGTAAGGAGTGAGGATCCAAAACCAATACCATGGGGAAGAAAAGATTTTCAAAGAATTAAGAAATGTAAAAGGAATAGAAAAAGATATATTTTAACACCAGTAATAGGATTTTCCAATAATTAGGAAATGTGAGGGGAATAGAAAAAGATATATTTTAACACCAGTAATAGGATTTTCCAATAATTAGGAAATGTGAGGGGAATAGAAAAAGATATCTTAAGCACCAGCATCAACCCAAACCAGTAAAAAACATGAAACCAATTTTTTAATTTATTTTAAAAATAAAAAAAAAAGTTAGGGACTTACATTTAAATTGGTACCATTGCTGTATCTATATGAATTACGCTTCCTTACAGTAACAACTGTTCTTTGATCATATTCTTCTTTCAGATGGATAACTCCTACAACTCCCCAGTAGATCCTTAAGGCACCCTCCAGAACCAACCGGCCATTAACCTGATAAGAGATATAAAACTTAGAACACCGGTATATATTATCTATACATACGTACAGACGTATACAGTACAAATGTACGTATGAAAGATACAATACACCCCAGTGAGAAATAATAGTTTAAAATGTCATTGAAAATGAAAAAATTTCATTAAGAATTTCTCTTTTGGATTATAATGTAAAACAAACCTCTCTGCAGTGAACTTTGCCACTTTTGCCTTCATAGTATTGATTAAATAGTTTCAGCTTTGATTCCAAATGGGACCTGAAAATAAAAATTCAGCAGTTAAATTGTGAAGAAGATAAAAAGGTTTGAGCAACGGTAATATTAAAAATACTTTGTCAAGGATAATTCACCTCTTTCTGTTAAAAAAAATTTCTTACCTTGGTAAATTTGGTATGCCTGTGCGGTTTTCAACTTTACCGAAACTTGTGTGAGACTCTACTCTGGTACCATGACCAAATAGTTGTGGCCCAAATAGAGCACCATAGCAAGGAACATGGCAATATGGTACACCTTTGTGCTGGAAAGAAGATATAATTAAGAAACACAAACTATGGCGAAGCAACAAAAAAATAGCAATGTTCTTCGCAATGGCTCTTTACTTCGGCATGCTGTCCAGGATTCAGTCTTTTACCACATTCTTCACATCTCAGACATTCTGGATGCCAGTCGTATCCTAATGACTGCTTCCTTTCAGCTGGAAGCAAAACATTTTAGTAAGATCAATCACAACTCCTGACATTGCTAGAAAACTCAAAGCTAGTGGACGAGAAGATCTTCAGAACAGACAGGAAATTGGCTAGGAATGGCCAGAGGCGCCACCGCACACGAAAAAAATAAAAACAAAATAACATGCAGTGCATGATCTGCACTTAATAAAAACGTACCGAAATAAACGGGTTTTCCACATTTATGACACTTCCACATTCTGACAATGACATATCAATCAATCAAAACAGAGGAAACGAAAGGCCGTATATGGAAAGCACTAAGAAAAAAAGAAATTCAAAATAATTTTTCGTAACCAGACTGCAGAATTTCTCCGTTTAACTCCAATGTTATTGTTGTTTTTACGTTTAACACAAAATTGTGAATGAAGTGTGCAAGTGTGTTACGAGCTTAGTACACACAAGGATAATGAAACTGAAAGTTTCAATTGATATGAATCTGAATCATAATCTCGGACAATCAACGCTGACAACAAAATATCTCAAAATGCCAGGTTCTTTTGAAGCCGGTAGGTTTTTTTTGAAAAATGTTACTTATCCGCATAATTTTGATGCGTTCTAATTTTTGAATGAAAGGTTTAAATTAAACTCATTTGTCTATTCTAATGCCACCGAAGATCGACAATTAGTTTGTGGGTTTGGCAACATCGAGCTGTAAAGGGTGTGCTTGTTGTCATTTTTAAAAGGCGTAATAGTTGTAGACGTAATGTGAAATTCCCGCCATCAGATCACTGGTTGTGCTGCACGTTCGGAATTTGGTGTATTTACTTTCAGTTTGTGTTATTTATATTCATTTCTTTCGTTAATGTTGTTGTTGTCGATAAGTCGTTTGCTAGCGCCACTCAAAGATTTGAACTGAATCATCGTTTTACGTCTTTGAGGCTATGGTTTGTCCGTACACTCATCTAGATAATCCATCTTTTTTGTGTGTATTATTATTATTTTAACAATATGTATTTGTGTGTGTGTGTTATGAATTGAAATTTTGAATGAATAATTGAATGAATGTGTTCTGCGCCACACCTGCACTACATTTTAAATGTGTTTTTATGTGATTACAGGTAATGCAATGAAGAGTGTGATAGATGACTACTTTGGACAGGGTCCAAAAAGCGACAAACGCGGTGTGGTTCCGTCTACCAAAGTGACACCTGAAAAGTCTGAGGAAAGTCACATTTCAGCAGGAACATTAAAGAGTACTGACGAGGATGTGGTAGTTAATGGAAAAGAAAACACTATGTCCAAAGACAAAGGCTGCAAAACTCCGGTGGGAAAATCCAAATCAGCGAGTTGCAATAATCCTTTGAAAGGTAGAAGAAGTCAGAAGAAAAAATGTGCTGCTACCCCCAAACACTTTCTCCAGGAAGACAATCTCGAGCAGAACACTGTATTAAATTGCGCTGAAACAAAGGATGGGATAGCCTCCCCCAAAAGTTTTGCTTTTAAAATCAGAATTAAGTCTAAAGAACAGTGTCTCAATGATGAAGATTTTAGCTCCCCAGAGCAAGCTGTAGTAGCATCTAATATGCATACTAAAGAACTGGGGAGTCCTCAGGGTACTATGTTCAAATATTTAGTACCCCAGAAGAATAGTTCAGATCCTGAAAAAGATTGTGGCTCTAGTAGTAAAGTTAAAGTGAACATTTCAGACTTTTTCAGTCCCGCCAAAGATAAAAAATCTGATGCTGATCATTTAAAGAAGAGTGGAGACAGTTTCATTAGCTCCAACAATGACATTGGAAAGGAAACAAAAAAGGCAGGAGACGAGAAGAAAGCTATTACTCCACCCTCAACATCAAAATTGGTCAAAAAGACAACCAAAAGATCCCTATCCATCTCTAAAAATCGGAAAAATACGAAAGAAACTAGTCCTTTACAGGTGAGTGATTCAAACATTACTGTCGCTTCTTCAGTTCAAAATGTTAAGTCAGCATCTAAACGGAAAACAAAGCCAACAAAGAAGTCTCTATCACTTGCCAAACATGAAGGAAAAGACGAAAAAAGTATTCTAGAAGGACCTGCAAAGGCGCAGCTGGAAGGGAAAGCATCAAGCGAATTAAATGTGTCCCAATCTGTGACTAATGCGTTTAAAAAAATCATGTCTAAAAGTAATGAAGTTAATGTAATAGATGTATCACAAGACTTACTGTCCAAGAAACGTAAGCGTGGGGTAGATGATGATGATTGGGATGGTAATCTAGGATGCCAACCTCTGAAAACTGTCAGAGAAGACTCACCTGTGAGAACAACATCAAAGTCTTGTACACTTAATCAGATAAGTTGTGATTCTGATGATAGTACGTCATCTATGTCAAAAGCCAAAAGTTTGAAGAACACATCTTTGAACTCAGGAAGTGGAAACAAAGAGGAGCAAAGTGTTGCTTCTGAATGTACCCTTAAAGTTGAAGAATCTAAACGGAACAGTTTAATGAGTTACTTCTCTAAAGTATCAAAAGAGGAAGTTTTATCAAAAGAAGAAAAGGTAGAAATGAAAGTGAAAGCCCTAATTCACTCACCTCCAACTACTCCTTCTAAAAAGGTGAAGAGGCGAAGTGTCAACAGTCTACCAGGGGGAGCTGCCTCTCTTGGCAAAAAGAAACCAAATTTTAAAAACAAATTGAAAGAAAGTATTAATGCTATTGATATTATTGACAATGATGAAGGGACACTCAGTGATATGGGTAAAGACAATCTCTCTCTACCAAAGGACAAAAAGCCATCAAGCCCCTCTTCTGTGAAACAGAAAAGTTTGATGCATAATGCTAACACCTCACCCAAAAAGTTTGTGCTAGGTCAATCAGTTGATTTATCCAATGGAAAGCATGGCATCTCTCCCAAAACAAAAAAGAAGTCTCTATCCAAGAACAGGGTGAAAAAGGAAGCAAAGAACAATGGCACAGGTTTGACTAAGTCTCAAAAGGTTACAAATGTTAAAGATGCTGATGAAGAATGTCTTGCTACCCCAATTGCCAACTTTTCTGAGGAGCCAGAGGCAGATGTTTCTAAAACTACCCCAAATATTCAAATACCCTGGACGTTAAAAGTATGCCTCACACCCCTACCACTTCCTACAACTCAAGGAACTTTGTTAGGTAAGTTGGAAAAGCCAATCCTGTGACACTTTGTAGTACGTATATTGATTAAAATTGTTTCTGATGATCTACTTGTCCTTTTACAGAAGAGGAGAGTGACAGTGATGAAATATTTTTATTCAGGCAGGATAAAAAAAGGAAAGTAGAGAAACAGCTAGAAACTGAAAGATTGAGCAGCAAAAATGCTGATCCAAACTCACCTAATGATAAATCTTCTTCACCAGATATAATTTTTGAAAAAGAGACAGGTATACATTGTAATGTATTTCAGTTCTAGGTGATTTCTTTTAGTGATTCTTGCTGTTTTGTTGTTAACTTTATAATGTGATTTCAGATGTAAAGATAGCGTCTCTATTTACTCGGAAGGCTGACACTCAGGCTCGTCAGCTTTTCTTACAGAGTGGAGTACCGGAACAGGTTAAACGTACTCTTGAAACTCAGCGCAGGTACTGCATTAACTGTCTCACATTGATTTTCTACTCATATTGTATGATTTTACTGAACATTCTCTGCATTCTCTCAAATTTGCAGTTTTGAGGAGCAAGAAGTAGAAATCTTTCCTAAGAAAAGTCATATTCAGCAAAAAGATGATGAGTGGACCTGGAGCCTACCCTTTGTCAGTATCCCTTTAACACTCAGCCATGAGGAAGAAATTCCTCTTCCATCATGCAAATTTTCACTTAAAAATTTTAATGGCGGCTATGACATTTTGGATGAAATTGATCCCATTATGTCAGCTAGCTGTAAAGGTCCAGGGATGAGAATAAGGTTTGGATTGCCTACGGATGTCGTTAGACCTATTCTCAGGATCATCAAGCAAAACTCACAAAATTTTGTGGTTGTCAATACATTTAAAACATTGAAGAAAAAGTTTAAAGAAGATGACTTTTTTAAAGCAGCAGCTCTGTCAGCTTTTTCTGATGTTCAAAAACCAAAGAGAAAGTCAGCTAACAGGTAGGACAATAGTTTTGAAATATACTTTTTCATTGCCCATTGTTTTTCCGTGTTTGTGTGATTTTGTTTTGGTTTTTTATCTTAGAAAATCATTAAATTCAAAACTGAATACATCTCTGCCAGTCTTTCGAGCCCATTTATGGACAGAGAAATACAAACCATCTACTGCAAATGAAATTGTTGGGAACAATGGAAGTGTCCAGCAACTTAAACGGTGGCTTGAAGCTTGGCGTAAAGCCAGTGAAGACTGTTGTAACCTCGCTAAACAACCAATCAAAGAGGATATGAAACGGAGGAAGAGGAAGAAAGGTAAATAAATATGATGGAAGCATTAGCACTCTGTTCTCATTCAATCTGTGATTTTTAATGATTTTGAGTTTTGAAATTTTCTGATACAAATTGATCTCTTTTTACAAACACAAATCTTCATGATTTTATTCTTTCAGACCTGCTCGATGATGATGACTTCTTAGTATCAGACAACAGCTCTGATGGGGTAAACAGTAATTTACCATTAAGTGTTGCTGTGCTATATGGCCCAAATGGCAATGGAAAAACAAGTACAGTATATGCCCTGGCCAAAGATCTTGGCTACAAAGTAAGGCTTGCATCAATCAGCTTGAGTTTGAACAGAAGTGATTAACCTTGAAAGAATAATGAACTAGAAGAATTTTTGGACTCTTACAGGTGTTGGAAGTTAATGCATCAGAAAAACGAAATGGAAAACTTGTACTTTCTAAACTAGCAGAGGCTACACAATCTCATCAAGTTCAACAAGGCAACTCAGCAGAGCAAGGGTTTGCTGCTCTGTTTGGCAAAAACCTAAATCCTGTTAAAAATAGTATGTTATCTAATGTGTATAATCATCTGTATTGATGTCTTGTTGTTCTATATTAATGTGTTGCTTCAAAGAGTCATTTTCAATATCTAATCTTGACCTTTCTCCCTTCAGAGAAATCAAACAAGGCATTGAAAAGTAATTCTGACTTGGATGAAGAAAAAGCCAAAAAAATGAGCCTTATTCTTTTCGAAGATGTATGAAAGATAACAACACAAATATTACCCATTGGATTAAAAAAATAAATAGCATTCTCTTTTTATGTTAATAATTCTGTTTCAGATTGACATAGTATTTGAAGAAGAGGATGAGGGGTTTCTATCAGCAGTGACAAACCTTGTGTCTATGTCAAAGCGCCCTGTCATACTCACTACCACAGATCCTGAGAGTCCTATGGTTAATCGTTTCATGAATAGCTCTAGTTTAATTCTTCACTTCTCTTGTCCTCCAAACTTAATATGTATGTATGAATTTCAAGATTCTATCTATCATGTTCTAAGTTCCATTCTCATTAATATACCTTCTTTTTTTCAGCTTCGTGGCTTCAAATTGTATCTGTTGTTGAAGGAATATATGTTGCACCTGAAACTGTACAAGACCTGGTTTATCTTTGCAAAGGAGATTTTCGGCGAGCACTCCTTCAAATGCAATTGTGGGTCATGTCTGGAGCTAATAATTTGTTGATGCCCTCTCTACCAACACTGAATCATAAAGCTAAAAAGGTTGAGAAGTATTAAATTAACATTAACACATTCAGTGTGGCACCCCATTTAGAGGGTAAACGCACAAAACTAGCAATGTGTGACCACATAGTGGCTGCACCACACTGAAGGTTTTAAGCTTCTGTTTGTACATTTTATCTTCAATATTATTGGCTTAAATACTTTTTAAAAATTTCAGAATTCAAAACATAATGATAGTGATGACATAAGTGACAATGATGATGAAAGTACTGAATTTTGCCCTCCTTCAATACCAGCAAACACAAATTGTATTGCTGCAATGCTGAGCAGAAGTTCTGTAAGAATCTGTTGTTTGTACTTGTTTTCCTATTTTAAATTTAATCTTATCTTAGATTTATTTATTTCCTCAGAGTACCGAAACTAATGCAGAAACAGCAATCACTTCTGTGGAAGTACCATATCCATTAGATCTTGGCTTGTTTTGGTGGAACCTACCCCCTATCTTGTCCTTAAAACAAGTTGAGCATGCTCAGCTTCCTGAGAAGCCTAAGGAAGATCTCTCGGCTCCAGGTTTGTTTTTAACAAACTTTCTGATCAAACAAAATGCTGTTTGTGTTAAAAATTTAATTGTTACAATTTTTTTTTCCCAAGGACATAGACGAATGCTGGATGATTCTTTCATTGCTAGCTTCTGTACAGATGATGGAAACACCACTGACAGTTATTGCACAAATGATGAGTCAGATGCTACATGTAGCCAAGCTACAAGTATAGGAGAATCTGGGGAGTCGCAAAATGACGAAAAGACACCTTGCAATGTTGATTTAACGAGTATCGAGCCAAAGTCATACAAAACGTGTTGTAGCCAAGAAGAGATGACTGCTATGCTTCACCAAATGCATATTATATCTACCATTGATGTAATTGCTGTTTCATGCCGGTTACTCAATGCTTCTGGTGTAGAACCTATTTCAAGGTCAGTGAATATCCTAATGAAACTGATTCTTGGTTTTGTTAACTGAATCTAAGAAATTAGGACTCAAGTTTCCTTTGTTTCGCATAACTTTCACACTTGCAGGTTCTCTCACCCTAATTTGAAAGACAGCCTGTCTTTAGTCAAGGTAGAGGTTGAAGGTCCTAGTTATTTAATGAACTCAACTGCTGAAGACATTTGTCACTGGTTAGGTGAACAAAGTTTGAATAATACTAAAAGTTCCTTTAAACTAGTAAATTTGGATAGGCCTGTGTGTTACAACAGTTGTCTACCCAACCAAGAGGAACATAGGTAAGCTAAACTTTTTCAATTTTTTAATGTCTATTTTGTATTTATTACTTCTTTAACACTTAAATATTCTGTATTTATTACTTCTTTAACACTTAAATATTCTGTATCAGGTGGAGAGATGCTCATTCTGAAACAGAGCAAGCAGCTCTCCATGCCCTACCCATGTGTATGAGACTGGAAAGCCGAGCCATTTCCACTGACTATTTGCCAGCTCTTAGAACATTCTGCCGCCTTGAAAGAAATCGTAGCATAATTAATACTAAGCGGCGTAATAGGTTTTATCATTATCTTAAGAGTTTAGGGGCTCACCTGTCAGAACTACAGCTTGAATTGCTTTGTCACACTATGTGTGATATGAGTTAAATGAAATTGCATTACTATTTTCACAAAAATCACTTATGTACTGTATGGTAAAGGTTGTCAAGTCAAATATTATTGCATATCATTATGATATCAATCTGTTTTATGTTTTGATGTGCTGTTTAAGGCCTTTTTAGTCAGACCAATTCATTTTTTTATGGAAGTTAGACCAAGTTGGTTTCCGGATAGTTACCAATTTGTTATATCCAAACATCCTTTGTTTCCTGGACTTAGTTATTTCAGAACTTACTAGATGTCAGTCACTAGTAATATAAAGGAAACAGAACTTTTATGCATATATTTTACTTCACAACGGACTAAGCGTTGAGGTATGATATTATGTGGGTAATATGTGATCTTCATTAAGGTTTCTATGTGTAGTTAGACTACCATGGTTATATTATTTAACTCTGTAGGGAGACTTCTAATAAATATTTAGTTTTATCTTATGTTTTGTTTATTTTATTACTTGATCACTCAGTGCCAAACTTACATTAATTAACTTAGAAATTTCTGTTCCCCAAAATTCACAGGTGAAAAAGACTCAACTAGATTCTCTTCTGCCTTGCTTTAGCTAGTTCAAATATTTTCTTCCACGCATCCCTTCTATCTATGTGTGAGGGTTCATGCTCTGAAGATAACGGTACAGGTTTGGGAACAGCCTGGATAAAATTACTGAAGGCAGCAAAGAGTTTAGGTACATATTTCTCAGAGTGAGAATTTGTTTCTACCAGTCTTTTGGGCTCCTCAGAAGAACCAGCAGAATTTGCAGAGGATTTCAAAGCTGCAGTCTCCTTGTTATTATTGTCATCTAAAGCACAACAAACTGAAAATGCACAGTCATCAACAGGGGGAAATGCAGTATGTCTATTAAACATAGTTTTGATATTCATACCTATTCCAACAATTTCACTAAAGTGTTCCTCAGGTACTTCAGCACTTTTCCTCAAAGCAGATTGGTTTTCAGAACAGACAGACACTGGGTCTCTGTCATGTATCTTTTTAGGGATTGGTGTTGTGAAGCTTTTAGTGATTTCCTTTACTTTGGTAGATAATTGAGAAGACCAAGAAGAATTCTGGGTCACTTTTGTGCATTTGTTTGAAGCTTCTTCACTATCACTGCACTGAAATGCTAACATATGTTTGGTAACAATGCTTCTTTGTTTCTTCCTCCCTTGGGTTTGGGTACTCTTCATAACAGGCCTTACAATCTTCAACTTACCCTTTCTTTGGGATTGCTTAAGACGACACTGCTTTAAATTACTTTTATTGTGCACCGTATTTCCAAAAGATGAATTATTCAACTGGTTGTTTGCAACTTTAGCTTTGAATAAAGATTCTGTCTTATCACTCATGAGCAAACCAAATGAGTTATCAGTACATGCATTTGAAGAGGTGTCACATTGTAGGTCCTCAGTAGATAAAAATGTATTAACTTCTGCATCAGATGACCAATTGTGTGCACTGCTATGCGCTCCATTGTTGTCATGAGCTTGATATTCAGATGCGTAACAAAGATGATTTAACAAGTCTTCAGAAGTGTTAAAATTGTCAATATTGTTTACAACTAAAATAGATTCTTTTATTAGGCTGCCAACATAAAAACTTTTGTCATAGCTTTCAGTTGGAGAGCCACTAGCTCTGTTTAAAGTTTCCAGGGAACTCACAGGAAATGCATCACTTTTAGTTGATACCCCATGCTCACTCTCTACTGTAGCACAATGGCTGTCGAGTGAAAATTGTTGATCACTTTCCCTATCTCTTTCATTCACAACAGCAGAAGATTGTCTGTTGCCTCTTCTTCTATGAGATGGTAATGGCAAAATAGGCTCTTCCAGATTTGATGTCTCCATATCGTCACTGATAGCTGAGTTTACATGACAATTTTTAGGTTTGCAATTAACCATTACATTAGTGCATGGTATGGTGACGCTACCCTCATTAGAGGATGGTTGCAAAATCTCCTTATCTATGGATGGTTCATTCTTTTTATCATTATCACCATTGTCAACTGACATTGGATGGCTTTCAAGGGAATTTCCTGCACCATTACCAATTTCAATCTCAACCGTAAAAGTGTCACACGCATTGTTGAGGATTTCCTCATGGGAAGATGATTGTAACTGTATTTCACTAGTTGCACTTAAAACTGCAAGTGGGTAACTGATAACTCTGTTTTCTTGACCATTTCCAAATACGCAATCAACTCTTGAATTAGGACAGGCTTTGTTAGGATTACTCACACTACAAGCAGATTGCAATAAGTATTCATTTGATAACTCATGTGATTCATTGCTTTTACACTCATTTGAAATTGGATGACAAACAAGGGAATTCCCTGCACCATTCCCAATATCAATCTCAGCCGTCAAAGAGTTGAAGCTTTTCTCATAAGTAGATGATTGTAATTGAGTTTCACAGGTTTCACTTACAACTGCAGGTGGTTGACTCACGACAAAAGTTTCTTGACCATTTCCAGATACACAATCAATCTTTGTATTCGAACAGATATTGTTAGAATTACTCACACTGGACGAAGATAGCAAAAACTCTTCGATTGAAGATTCATTTGTTTCATTGGCACTATGCTCATCAGATTTTGGATGATGTAGAATGGAATATCCTTTACATGTCACTGAATTGACACGTACATTGTTGTCGCCACTCTCAATAGAAGAAGTCTCCAAAATCTCATTATCAATGGATGACATCTGCAATTCTTTGCTGTCATATTTTTTGGAAATAAAGTGACTGCCAACTGTTTTCTCTGGAGTGTTAACAGATATACAAGCAGTGGCCTCACTAGGGAATGATTCCAAAATCTCATGATCAGGTAATGGCCTTGGAGTTTCATTTCTGGCAATTTCAATTAACTCTTCCTCACAAGGATCAGTTTCCCTACCCCATTCAACATTACAGTTGTTTGGAATCTTCTCTTCATTGTTTCTACGTTCCAAATATTTTCTGCTCAGAGGTGTAATGCATGAATATACAGCTGAAGAACTATTCCTAGAATTGCTGTCTGCCTCTATCTTTCCTATTTTTACATTAGCAACACCTACAGTAATCAAATCCACAATTTGGCCATCATCTGAAAGTTTTCCACAGTATTGTAACACAAACAGATTTCCTGATAACCTTATCAATAAGTTCCATGAAAATTACCTTGTTCATCTGATGCAGTATTCTCCTTGCTGACTGACTGTGTAAGTAAAAATGTGTCGGAAATACAGTAATACTTTTCTTCCTTTTTCCTACTAGCATTATTTTCACAAAACGGGTTTCTAAAACACGTCCTTCCTAATTTAAATAAGCTCATCTTCCCCCCAGCATCTGCAATTTAAAGCAAGACAACAGTGTTAAATCAGAAGCCAATAAAGAAATTGATCCTTTCAGGGCCCCAGCTAACTACATCTAAGTACCACTACTACTGCTAGGACTAAGAGGCATCAGAAAAATGTTTGCACTTCATTGGAAAACTCTCTCATCATGTTAACTAGAACCTTGACCGATCCAACTAAATAAGATAAAACAAAGCACTGACCATAATTCTGTCAAAAACACTTGCCTTACCTTTTAATGGCTATGATCGTGAGTTTTATTCTGGGCATAATAATGAAATCATAAAAACTGAATTCAGATACAAATTCAAAAATACAGCTCTAGTTATTTATTAAGTTAATTTATTAGAAGGTTAACACAAAATATTTCATAAATTTGCATCATATGCAGTTCATTTTTTAAATAAATTGCTGCTTAAGTAAAATTATTCAAAAGAAAAAAGAAAGCCCCGGTTACAAATTCTGAACAATTAATTACTCAAAATTAACATTGAAGTTGGACTTTTGTTTTCTTTTATTAAGGAAGAGAGGACTTAAGGTGTTATGTTTACAAGTAAAAATTAGTTTACTGATTTATAAATTAGATTAAGGCACCCTTCACTCTTTTACCATTCCCTCTTAACAGACTGCACACAAGTTACAGTTTACTATGAACTATCACAGATCATCATCGTCGGAGTCAAGGGCAGCTCGTCTTCTATCAAACTGAAAGGAAATGAAAATGAAAGAAATTATTGAGGAGAAAATACTTGAGACATTCAAGTAGGATTCTGACAAGACATGTCTTATTTACCTTCACTGTTGTACTTTTCTGAGACCCTACTCTCTCCAACAATCCAATTAGCTCCTCTTCTCCTAATTTTGAACGAAGCTGTCCAGATTGTGCCATTTGAAGAATCATATTTTCCACCATACGACCTTTCTCTGGCTTGCCAAGCATAAGAGTGTTTACTGGAATAAAAATACAATGAATTACAAAAGTTGTGGAACCTCATACCAGACAAGTTGGACAAATTAATCATGTTCCAGCAATCAGCGATCAAAGTGATACAACTATCATGACTGCTAGTTTGGGAATTCTCAAAGAACTCTACCATCTACAACAGGTCAAGCTACGCTACTCATCATAGCTGGAGAAAACAAGCTGGAGAGCACAATTGGTAGAGCACTTACATCTCGCTCTTGCTGATTGATCAAGAACTTGTGATAAGATTGAGTTTTTCATGTCATCAACTTCTCGTTTCCGCTCTTCTGCAACTTTTTGTTGATTTGGATTTCCTGGTTGGCCAGCAGGTCCACTCTGCAAAATTATAACATGGTAATCTACAGCAGTGCTTTCGACTTTTAAGCAGCTTCTGCTTCCCCTTAAGATTCGTCTGTCTGCCTACAGTAGTTTAAAATGACTAGGAGACATTTAGAATGGTGTATTATCATGTATATTAAATCCATAGTGTCTGTACCAATCATTCCACCAGGATATGTATGTTTATAAAGATTTATAACCTAAAATACTTTGTCAGACACCGGTGAAGGAAACTGGTTAGGGTCAACACAATATACGAACCCCATATTGAGACTGAAGCTGAGCAAGCCTCTGTGCACGAATTTCATCCAAATCAGAGTCCTCCATCATCAAAAGAATTTGTCGGAAATATCCAAATCAAAAATGAGCATCAGTTGATCCGATCAGTGCCCTCAGGAAACTGTCGTCCGGTCCGGTCCGGCGCCGTTCGGCGAGCCCGCGAGGCCTCCGCGATCGGCTCCCCCCGGCTCCGGGGGTAGCCAATCAGAACGCCAGATACGCTGTCACTGTCACGTGACACCCGTGAAACCGGAAGCGCGGCTTCAAAATACGCGGGCGGTTAGCCTCAAACTTGAGAAAAGCCTCAAAACTAACATGTGTGCAAACTTGCCTCAAAGCGTTTCCCCCCTTCCCCCGCAAATTTAGAATAAGAGAATGCAGCAAATTTTGTAAACAGTGGCAAGGAAAGGATGTTCAAGTAAACACGAGAGTATCAAAGTGTGGTTTAGAAAAGGTTCAGACAATAAATTTATTATGGGTAAAATATATAAATATAATTTTCAATTACCTCGGTAACATTTAGAATCCTATTTAAAAACCAGAAATTAATAAATAAACACGTTATGGTGTATTAAAATAAGAGAGAGCCGTCAGAAAAATTTCACGGACACCACTGTACTACTCAACAACAGGCAACTGACAAACACTTAACCACTACAACTATAATAAAATTTAACTCCACTGTTTCTTAATATCCTCACAGTGCAGGTACAGACACACAATTCTACAAAAAAAGGTTCCTGAGATGCCTCATGTATATAATAAAATCATTTACAATACATGAAGGAAGCATTTTTCAAACATTTTATAATGTTAAATCAGTTAAAAATATTTTTATCTTCTTTGTCGTCGGTTTTTGTTCTGAATTCTCAGTTGCTGATCAGGTCCCGAGTCTGCAATCGAAATCTAATTAAAATTCATCACATTGTAAGGTAAAAACAAGTACAGTATATCTATTGAAACTAGCACTCCATAAGCACGTTTTATTATGTACCCTCATCACTACTGGCTTCATCCTCTTCGTCCTCTGATGAAGATGCTTCCTTAGATCTTCTACCTCTGTTGCCTCTCCGTTGATTTATTCGTTTTTTCTTACCTATAGTTGAGCAAAAATAAATATAAGAGACCAATCAAGGCAAAATGCCATAATATACAAAGGATCCTGACATTCTTTAACAGTATAGCATAACAAATATAACAAATATGAGACTGTACCTCCAACACTACCTCGTTTTCCCTTCTTAGAGACAGCTCTGTTTTCTTTCTGGCTGCCCCCATCAACATCCATCTGACTTTCTCCAGCATCTTCAGTTCCCAAACCCCTCTTAAGAGCCTCATCAATTTTGGTTTGAAGTTCTTCAACAATTAGCTGAAACAGAACAGATTCCAAACAATCAAATACAAAGATGACAAAAATGTGAAAAAAAAGTAGTAAAGTTCCAAATTTATATGGTGGGAAAAGGTAGACTTGTTATTTACAGCAATCTCTGTTTTTGGCCCAGTAAACTAGAATTCCCCTTTAAGAGGAAAGATATCTAACCACCTAGATGCTAGGCAAGATGCTAGCCACACCAGATGAGCTATCATTAAACTCGCAGCATCCGACTTACACTCAAAATTTATTGAAGGACCGAAAAAAAAAAAACCCAACCGTCTCTTATGGATAGTGTTTACCAGTCAAGGCTTTCTAAATAGCCAATAGCCATCAATGTAGCTTTTATAGTTGATTGAGATACAAGTTCCAAAATTTCCCCTACTCATTCTTATTACCAGCGTACGAAGGAAACAAGACAATGATAAAGAAAGAGTACGAAAGAAAGTCAGTCTCATTACCTTTCTCTCCGGTTTGTTTGTTTTCAGAGCTTGAGCAATTATAGATTCAAAGGCCTCATACACCTTTTCTGTATTAAGTTTGTCAAAGTAGCATTGGAAGTTTTCTAACAAACGCCTCAAGCTGCGCTCAGAATATTGGAGTAAAGATAAACAAAAAGCAATGTCGCTCCACTGTCTTTCACTGGTAGATGCTCTGAAACGTTGACAAAGCTTATCAACTAAGCTTTCCATTTGTTTATCTTTCTGGATCAATGGCAGTAAGAATCTGAAATAGATAAAAGAGAGATAAAGAGCGTACTTAAGCCCTTATGAAATTAACCAGATGTGTGGCTTACTCTAAGATGCGATTAAAATTTTCTTCTGACACGTTCATGGTGGGATTAGACAATCTGGATATAATATCAGGTATAACATTGTACAAGGTATTTCCCTTTTTGGAAAGATCACGGAAGAATTCAGATGCCATGACTGTAATATGGGTTAAAAAAACAATTAATACACACCATAACAAGTAAACTAAGAAGAAATTATCAAACAGTAAAACACAAAGTGCTTTTGTACCAGATATTCTCTCCTCAGCATCCACAATACAAAGAGCCATATCTGAAATTTGTCCTCTCACTTTCACCATCTCATTTGTGATAAGATGTTTTAAAACTACAACAGCATCCAAACGAACTTGTGAGGATTTGTCTTGGAGCCTAAAAGCAAAAAAAATATGTATGAAAGAAAAAAAAAGAGTAATTTATAAGGGTAATTCTATGGTAAAGCATACGCAGACACAAACCTTGCATACAAGTGTTTAGTCCATGGTTCAATGAGATTTGGAAATCTGTCAGCTAGGTCACCAATAGCATAAACAAGCTTTGACCGTATTGGTGGTTCAGATGACTTCTCCATCATAGTGAAAACAAGTGGCAAATGTTCTTCACAAAATGTTGATGACACAAGCATCATCTTTGTAAGGGAAAGACAGGCAGTAGTGCGAAGTTGTGGATCAGTGTACAACTGAGGATTTGTGCAAACAGCAACAACAATGGGGCTTAAGGTCCCCAGAACAGTATGACCACTCAAGACTTCTGATTCGCAGACATGATTAATATACTCAGCTTCTGCATCATCTGCATTAATTTCTCCTAATTCAGCATCAGCTGCATCCTCTTTCTCTTTCTCCTTGCGTAAAGGAGTTTCAGATGCACGACTCAAACCTGATGTATTAAGGTTTGCTTGGCTTTTCCTCTTATCTTTGTTTTTACTCTTTTGCTTATCACCTCGTCGTTTTTCTGCTTCTAGTTCTCTGATTCTGTTTCTTCTTTTAAGTTCACGAAAGACTGTTCTATCAAGATGAACCCATTGTCTGAAAGCTATGTGTCCGATGAAAAATACAAGTCTTTCAACTAATTTATCAGGGGCTTGATTTGATTCCTTATTGGAATGCACAACACTATCAAATGTGGCTGCAGACACTTGTTTTGTTTGTCGCACAAATTCTTCCAACAGATTTGTGCAGGTCCTGTCTGGATGTTCTGACAGTTGATAAATGACATCAATGGCTTCTGAAGCCATTGGAAGGTAGAACTTATCATCGTACAAGTTGAATCCATCAATAAGCAAATCACGTAGATTCTTAAGTACTTCATCATCTTTCTCAAAACGAAATGGCTCTTCATTGGAAGCTACTAATGTTGTTTCAGGGACCAGTTTTAATAATGTTCTGCAAGTTTCCCGTGCCAGTCTATTATCCTTCCGGCCTCTTTCACCCAATCCAATAGATACTAAAACTTGGGTATTGGTTTTCAAGATGCTCGGTGATGCTCCCCCTACCATTCCTAAAAGAATGAGGGCAACTCTGCTATCATCCTCACTTGTATCAGGAAGTTTAAGAGAAAATCTTTCCCACAAAATTTGTATACAATCTTTATCCATATCTCCTGCTTTCACCCATTCACGTAAAAGTAACTCTAAAGCAGCTTGTTGGTCCTCATCGAGTGTTTTCAAAAGATTGCATAAATTTTTGACAATTTCTCCAGCACGACTTCGTCTAGAAGAAGAAAAAAAAGCAGATGTAAAACAGTAACTATGTATGTCTTTCTTTTTGGTAGCATTAGAAATACTTCCATTGCATAGTACCTACCCTTGAGCATGACTAGCTATATCTACATATAGTTGTCTGTAAGCAGCAGCAACACCCTCTTTGACAGATGTTTCAGTAGACCATACCAGCAAAAGCATGTTCTTCACACCTGTGAGAGCTCCTTTCAAACCAAACTGAAAAGCTGCAGTAAGAAATTCAAGCGTGTCCAAAATAACAGTCGGCTGTGCACTGAAGAGTAAATTGTTGATTATGCCAGTTGCAACTTCAAGCTGCTCCGAAAATGCAATGCAATCCTAAAATATATGGGAAACATCCAGATGGTTATTCATTTGAGCTTGTAAGTAAAAGAGCATTCATTATATAGTATTATTTTGTTTCAAATTCTGAGGGCACCTTGTAATACTGAGTAAGAGTTTGCTGTTTTAAAAGTTTGTCTTGAGCTTCTCTTTGTTCAGGGGTGAGATTATTTCTTTCTTCTTTTCTTTTACCATCTTCCGCACTTTCATCAAATTGCACAAATATTTTCCTCAGTAGATTGTGAAAATAATCAACTTGCCATTCAAGCTGCTTATTGCCCCTAAGCAATCCAAAATGAGGAATATTAGTACAGTACATGATGTTGAAATCAAATTGATTTAGAATGCACTCAATACTCAAATGTAAGTTCAGCCAACAAACAAACCTTTGCTTGCCTGTTTCTGCATGTTTTTCTGTGAGTTTAAGTAAATGAAAAGCTTCTAGATATTTTCCTCTTTCCAGGCAGCTGGATATTTGGGCAATGTTGTCCTCTAGTGAACTTGACAGTGCTTCTTCAGAAATTTCTGCATCTTTCCCCTTGTCTGACAGAGCTTCTTGCAAAACAACAATGATCTGAGGAGATATTTCATCCCAGAGTTTGGTGCGTGTTGGTGGTATGATGGTATTTACTTCCTTTTCACAGTAGGCTAAGGTCTCTTCCTCTCTATTAAGCCTTTCTTTCAATTCATCAATTTTAAGCTAAGTAGATAAAATTAAATGGTAAATGTACAATCTGTTAAAAAATAAAATACTCATGAAACAAATGATTGCAGACCTTATCTCCAAATGGATTACTCCGCAACAATGCCTGATAAAGTTGAACAGCATTACGAGTCACACTCCAACTTGTATCTGTCAATCGACAGACAGTATGCTTCAAGAGTTGGCTAAGGTAAGCTAGAGGAATAGCTTTCTCTTCGCATAGTTTTTGCCAAATCTTCAACACCTTCAAGCAAATATTCAATTTATAGTTGGATTATCAATCAAACAACAGAGACATGAAGTAAACACAGTACAAGAGAAGATTGTTCAGTCTATACCTTTCCTCTAACAGATGCATTTGTGTCAATGAGGTGCTCCTCTAGATGATCCAAGAATGTATCTCTTATTTCTTTTTGCTCTTCAGACAAATGCTCTTGAGTTAGAGATCCAGAAACAACTTCACCAATGACACCAAGCACACAGTTCCTCATCAAGTAAGACTGAAAGTTAAAATCGGAAAAACAGTATTGAAGATAGATAATCAAGACAATTTTATAGATTAAAGAATTAAATAAAAATGAAATATTACACACTTCATTTTCTAGTTCAGGGAGAAGCAAAGGCATTGATGGAAGTATGATATCAGGCCCTTCCTTTGCTATTTCAATGAGGAAATGTGAACAAGCCTTGGGTGAGCTATTTTCAAAGGCAGAATCAGCCTGGGTAATTTCTCGGATAACTTCCCTAACAAAATTACGACACTGATAATCCCGGACAAATTTTACAGCACCTTGTGCTAAAGTTTCCGGTAAATGCTCATAGATTTTCATCAGCTAAAACAAAGTTAGATACATAGATAGAAATGTAAAAGGAGAATATTAGACAAAATAACAACTATAGCTTTAACATGGAAACTTTATCAAATACCTGAACCATCTTTACGGTACAACTAAGACCATGACCATACTTTTGAATAAGAGTCCCAAGTATATCAAAAGTAGTATGTTTCATGTAAGACAGCCGTGCCTGAGAAACTTGAGGGTCCTCCAATGTTTTGTAGCAAATGTTAGCAGCCAAACTTCAAACAGAGAAACTTTTTTATTTCTTAATCTGTTGTGTTAAAGAAGATGCACAGCCAAATAAAATTGTTTCAACTTACTTGACAAAGTCTTCATCCGCAACTGGGGGATCCCACAACTTTGGTAAAGGAAGATGTATAAAATCATGTAGCTTAATCAGAGATTCATTCCTCTTATTGTCCCAATCAAAATCAGCAAAGTTCTTGATTGCTTTTTTTCGGCTCTAGAATCATGATTCAAATTCAAATTGACAGAAAACAAGAAAATTTTTAAAAGAAAAATGAAGTTATGTTCAAGCATACCTTTGCATCAACAGCTAACTCTTTGTCAGTTTTAGCATTAAATCTTTCCTCTAAAGATCGTAGAACTTCATACAATAAAAACAAATACATTTTAACAGCATTGAGAAGGTTTTGTCGTAGGTGACAGTCCATTTGTTCCATAAGACCAGGAAGAGTTTGGCACATTCCTGAAATTCCTAGAAAAAAATATATCTCAAAAGTAAATTTTGGATACAAATACGATTTGCTTCATAAATTTTTGGGAGATACAGCACTAACAATATAGAGCCTCTATGGTTTACCTTTTAGTACTATGTTGTGAGCAGTTAAAATGTATTTTGTATCTAAGTCTTTGGCATGGTGCACAACAGAAAACATGGGATCAAAATGATTTAAAATAAATCGGAATCCATCATCAGAAAGTGCTGCACTGCAATCTGAACAGTTTAAACAATGCCACTTAGAAAATAAGATTGGTTTGAATTACTTAGTTTTGTAAAAATCACAAAGTTAATATTACCTGCAAGCCTCCTTGGCACCCGATCACAGGGTATAAGATCTCGTACATAGTATTGCCCTGAGCTATCTGCCAACAACAAGTCTTCCTTGTTGAATGGGATGAAAAAGACTGGAGTTGTCATCTTGGAACCGTAGCACTGGGGATGTTGAAGAAAAGTACACTTTACCCGTACAGCTTTGAAGATTCACACATCACTTCAAGTACACTGGCGGATTCCGCCCAATTTTAATTTTTAATGAGTTTAAAAATAACAAACTACATGAGTCACATATCCAGGGAACTTTGCAAGTTTTACATCAGAATACTTACACTAGAAGATAAAATTGGTTATGTTATTCACTTTGGGTAGGTACAACAAACATTAATAAATCGGGTTTTACATAGAATATTTGATTTACAAACGAGACAATCAGCAAATAAAATTGAGATTAGATTGGAAAAAAAATATGGAAGGGAGACGAGAAATAAACCATATAAAAGAAGCAACAAACTGGGTTCACCATTGTTTACAAGAAGTGTTTGCATATTCACCAGCCAAACATATTTTTCGGAGGTGACATGAATTCTGATTTGTTGCAATCGTTGGATTTAGCAGAATCTCACCTTTAAAATTTCCTAAACAAATAAATCAAATAAACAACACACAACATCTCTAAATTAAAACTTGATCAGTCAAGACGAAATCAAACTCTCATAACGCATAACGCCTTTTCCCGCCGCTAGTGCGCTTGGTGTCGGTCGATAGGTCGCTTGCACTTCGAGAGAGTCGAGGTGGGGGCGGGGGTGGAGGGGTGAGGTGACGGTGACGGGGGTGAGTAGCAGACAAACAGAAACAGTCGGCTGCACAGTACATCTGTTTGAGTTGCGTGGGTGCAAAAGATTGCCGTTTTGCTAATCTGCCGGCGTTTAACAACAGTGTCAAGAATGACCTTGAAGACAGGTTGTCATCGTTTGATGTACACTCTCACGCACCAGTCAAGTATGCTAGGCTTTCGGTCACGAGGGCATTTACTCCTGAGTAGGTTAGGTAATCTGGATTCCAAAACAAGTAGCACGTCTTGCTCTTGGTTCTCCACCGGTTCCGCTCTCAACATGCGGCTTGTACAGTTCACCGATCTCCAAGGTGGTCCGCAGAAGTTGGGTGTTCAACCTCAGCAAGATGGTGAAATAACTGACATAAGCAGTGGAAGTGGCAAGATCCCTAATGACCTGATCAAGTTAATTCAAGGTGGACCTGAACTTTGGGCGGAGGCAGAGAAGTAAGTTGCCAGTTAAAGCACATCTTCCTGTCGTAATTTTATTGTGTAAGACCATGCATGAACCCTTAATTTCCTCTACTCCATTGTAAATGTATTCGTATATTAAGAAGACTTCTTCTGATTCAGAGCTGCAGCCAAATCGAGTATCAAAGCTCAGGCTAAAGATGTCAAGTTATTAGCTCCTTTGACAGCACCTGGCAAGGTAATCTGTGTCGGACTGAACTACCGATGCCATTGTAATGAACAGCACATCGAACCTCCACATGAACCTATGTTCTTCTCCAAGTTTGCCAGCTGCATTGTAGGACCAACCGATAATGTTGTTTTGCCTACAGTCTCTACTGTATGTAATGTACTGGTCGAATTAATTCTGTATCAAAATCAGCTCATTGCTAAGAACTGTGATAATTATTTCAGAAAGTTGACTGGGAAGTAGAAATGGTCGTGGTGATTGGGAAGCAGTGTAGAAATCTGAAGCCAGAAAACACAATGGAAAATGTGTTTGGATATACTATTGCTCAGGTACCTTTTATGTATGAAATGAAGTAGTATTAAAAATACATCTGACCAGTCACTTGTTGCCATTCTATTCTGCTAAGTTGAGTACGATGCATCTAGCTAAAATAATAAATGTATGTGTATTTTACCAACAGGATATATCTGCACGTGATTGGCAAAAGGGTCGTAATGGTGGCCAGTGGCTACTTGGAAAGAGCATGGACACATTTTGCCCATTGGGCCCAGCTGTAGTTACAGCTGGAGATTTCCCCAAGGGACCTCATGTACTTCCTCTATCATGCTCAATAAATGGAGTCAAAAAACAAGACAGTAATACAGATCAACTAATTCACCAAGTTGACTACATTATCTCTCATCTTTCACAGTGAGTTTCTTATGTAATTAGCTTGCTGTTTAAAATGTAACCACTTTACCAAATATTTGTTAATTGTACCCTGGGAATTATTCACTCTATTAAATAGTAAACTGACAATTTTGCTGTCTTCTGTTTCAGCTTATTTGCACTTCTACCAGGTGACATAATTCTCACGGGAACTCCAGCTGGTGTTGGGGTATTTAGAAACCCTAGAGAATTTCTGAAGGTAAGCTTTCAGCTTAATGTGAATTGATTATTCAATCAGTTTTCTGTTGAATTATAATGTGAAACATTAATTCATCTTAATAACAAGTCTTTTAAAAAATACTTTTATGTTGCAGCCTGGAGATGTTATTGACAGTGAAATTGTCGGAATTGGAAAAATGCGCAATCCAGTAGTTGCCCCTCAGTGAATTGCAATTTAGTGCTCAAACATATATATTCATTATCTCACTGGAGCTGTGAATGAGCTTTTGTTGTACAAATTGCGTTTAGAAGGGATGTTGTTGACTGTACCTAAAACACTTAATGTTAAGTTTTGCATCAAAGCATAGTTTGATGATAGTTAAATTTCTTTTAGATTGTTGTGCGCATTTTAAAATTGCAACTGTCGGTTTATGTTTGTTTTGTTTTTTTTGTGTTGAATAATAATGAACATACCTGTTAAGAATTTCAAGAAAATTTAGTTCTACTTAATTGTTTAAAAAATTGGTCATGGTATTTCAGGCAAGAGGATACATACTATTTAGAACCAAAGGTGACTTTCAAATTACTTATCATTAAGTATGGAACAATATTAATACTATTGCTAATGACCAAATAACCGTATTTGCTGCAAATCTCATTGAATGGACAGATCAAGGCAGTTGTGTGTATGCGAATGATAGTGGCTTTATTATAACATTTAACACACATTCTCTCCATATGTGAATTGTTGAGCACAATAGTTGCTGTTGCTGGACACATCAAGGAACTTTTATTATTTTTCGCTTTGTTTTAACATCAGTTTTCTTCAAAGATTTAGAAAGATCAGGTCTCAGGCCATATTGTTTACAGTGGTATGTGACTGGCATGATCCCAGTCTGCAATGATCAATTAATATAATGCCAATTTCATGTAAATTCGTCAAAACATATATCAAATTTGGGGCCACATTTTCACCAAATTGACAGTTTTTTGATTGATCATTGCAGACGGGGGATATGTAGCAGAATTCAGGGTCAGGTTATGCTTTTGGAAATGTGTTGACTTTTCACGAGTTTATACAAAATAGCTGAGGGCGCGGGCCAGTTAAAGCGAGTGGGACAGCGGATGACAGTAATTATGAACCGGACGCCGGATGTTTATGTAGGATGACGCACGTTAGATATTCGTTATCCATACCGACCGAGTCCTGAAAGTATCAATTTTAGACTAGCACCCCCGCATTTTTTCGGAAAATGTGTGTTACTAGAAACCCCCGTCCCGGTCGACTGACTCCTCACAAAAACATTCAAGTCCTACGACGTCACGTCTAGGGTGGGCCGACTGCCCCACACAGCTGCTTGGCGGGCTAGTCTACCCCGCGCTTTGCAGGCGCTATCTCTAGCGTATTGTTCTCTTGCCGTCTCTTGCCCAGGAGACTTGTGAGTGGACGAAACCGAAAGACGCCGTACGTTACCTAGCATCGCTTCGGTTAGGCTGTGGTAAAAAAACAAAACAAAAAAAAAAACACTCGGTGACTCTTGCTATGGCCCTACCACTTGCTAAACTTTTAAAGGTTGTGGAGGAATATGTTAAGTATACTTTTTGAGGAGTTGGGTAGTAAATGCATAACTAGCTTCTTTTTATTTTGCCGGTATGTAGGTAGAGTTTGAGACAGTGTGTTCTTATTGTAGGAATGGTTGTGTATTGATGAAGAAACTACTGAAGAGTCTGATCTGTGTCTAGAATCTTAGATTTGCCGGGCTGATGGTTGATTTGTAAACCAAGAAGCAGTATTGTTTTGCTTTCAGCCTTTTGTATGTGGGGCAATAATATGACCAGTATGAGTAATTCAGAAATATTGCAGTTTTACACCAGTTGACTTTTATTTTTTGAAATAGCTATTCATAACTTTGTCAGTTTTTGAATGTTTGCTGTTATAACCATGTCCATTGTGAACTGTGTTAAAGATTTCTTTTATTAAATAAGTATTGGTGTTGATATGAAATGACACCTTGTAGTGTGCCTTTAGTTTGGTTAACTTTGACTATATTTTTAAAGTTTATTTTCTTTCAATGATATATGATAAAGTTAAGATTATCGTTTTCTCTGCTTTTGTCCTGTTACAGACTGATCAAATCATGTCTGACGTGTACGAGTACTTTTTAAAATTCCATCATTGTGATACATGAAGACTGGTTTATTAAAACCATGCCTGTACTTATTTTTATTCTTTGGCTGGGCGTTGCCCCTGTCACGCCGTCACACACACATCATAGCCGCAGCAGGTTTTCAATTCACCCTTGTGAGACCAAACTATGTCTTCCACATTAAAAATAAAGATTTATCGATATCCGACGTGACACTCTGTACTTGTACCTGTCCGCCACCTGCACGCGGGCGCCGCTGCCGCACTGGACTGGCTGCAGGCGCGCTGGGCGCTGCACTCCAGACCACCGCCACCACCGCCACTGCTACCTTGCCCTTCCGACTAGTTTCAGTTTCCCTCCGCTCCGCCGATCATGGCCCCAGTCATCCGTGTCGGGAAGGTCCTTTTGGGTACAGTCTACCCCAAGCGTCCGTGTTGGCGCTCTTTACTCGCGTGTTCTCTTGATTCAAATCACCCAATTATAATTCTGGGGTGCCTCTGTAGTGTCCTCTAAACAACACAAAAAAAACACCAAACATTCACAAAGCTGGGGTTCACGAGGGCGGGCTTACTTACTGTCTTCCTGAACTGTACTAACCCCACCCTTGTCTTGGAGCGTCCATCCCCCCACCAACGTGCGGGAAGCAAGATGCACCAGTGGCCACCGAATTGTTTCCGGTCTTCCCCGGCCCTTCGCGGTATAAAGTCGGCCGTTGGGCCCAGGGTGGTCAGACGGCGATCGTGTGGCCCCATCGCAACTTGCAGACTACAGAGCAGCCTAGTTCACCATGCTGACTCTCATAGTAAGCGACAGAGCCTCGCCTGCAGAAACGGGTCCCGGGTGTCGCCAACACGAGACTGACCTTCTTCCTGTGCAGGTGGCAGTTGTTTTGGCGGTGGCAGGGTCTTCCCTTGGTGCGACAGTGGGCGTCGGCGTGGTCCCGGGGACCCTCACGGCCGGCTCGGCAGCCCTCGGCCGGAGGGCGGTGGGCGTCGGCGTCGTCCCCGGGGGCACGACGGTGGTCAGCGGCGGCAACCCGGTCATCGCTCCGGGTGTAGGCGTCACGACGGTGATCAAGCCGGACCGCATTCCTGTAAGTAACCAGGACTCACAGCATGTGACGGGTTCAAATAGCCTCCGTCTATTTGTCTAAATTTCCCGCTCGTTTAGGTGATTCCGCAGTATGCTCGCACGTTTGGCTCCTTCTCCGGCGGACTGGCGGGTGTCGCGGGCGTCGCAGGTGGCGTCTCGGGCTACATCCGCGACCAGTGGGAGAACCGGGACGGGTCGTTCGTCCGCGGCGGCTACTCGCTCGTGGACGCGGACGGCTCTCTGGTCGTCGTCGAGTACTCGTCCGACCCCATCAACGGCTTCCGCGTCATCGTCAAGCGCAGCGGCTTCCCCGACTACTTCCTCGACTCGATCGTCCTGGGTGGCGCGCTGCCTGGCGGCTACCTCCCGCCCTTCTACAGCGACTTCGGCTTGGACTACAGCGACGACTACTACGGCTACGACTACGACTACTACTACGGCGGCCTCGGTTACGACTACGATCTGGACTATGTGCCGTCCTACTACAGCAGCCTAGACTACGACACGTACGCGCCGACCTACCTGGACACCTACGACTACGACATTGACCTGGACCTCGACTACCGACGCCGTCGGCGTGCGGCCCCAGCAGCCTCCTCGTCGTCATCGTCGTGATCCTGACTCGTTCGCTCGGTGAATCGGAACCCGAGCACAGATAAGCTTCTTCCTCGGGCGCGGGCTCTGGGAAGCAGGCTGCGCCTGCCCGTGCGCCGGAGGGACGCCCTCATGGACGCCACACCCTCCCCGTCAGTGGAGGCAGCCTAGGAAGCCACCAAGCCACCCTGCTGCCTTGCCTGGCCGCCGACCAGGAACTAACTTATTATCGTTGCCATTCGGACTGCCAGCTGGAGAGGACAGCACCACGGGCTGGCCGCTGAGCTGACACGGGCGGACTGCCAAGACGGCCAAGACGACCACGTCGTCGCCGTCGCCACCTCGACTGAGAGCGGTAGAGCAGCTGGGCTGCTGACCGCCACCGTCCTCATTGTATCTTTATTTAATCTCTATCCTACCTGTAAGAAAGCTTTTGCATTATTTATTTCGCTCATCGAAACTTGTGCGTGTTGATGTTGATGTCGCATGACGTGTTCCATAACTCAATAAACACCATGCCTTGTGGAAGTGACGGCCTGTACCATTTCACTTTTCTCGGGACCGGGGCGCGTCGTTGTCTTCGACTGCCCAACATTATGCCCATACCCTCTCTGCATGCCTGACCCCGGTCTGCACGGCGCCTCGCGGCTCCTAGGCTCAGGAGGGAGGAGGGCCCCGTAGCTATGCCTGCATTTGCCTGCATTTGGCTGCCTTTGGCTGCCTCTGGCCCGCCGTGGGTCCCAACTAATGGCCCTTGATGATAGGGCTGTAAAGCGGCGGGGCGGCGTGAGTGCGTCTGGGCAACGGCCGGCAGGCCGGGTGGCGCCCGGCAGAAGCTCAATGAAACAGGGTGGCCACTCACCGGGAATTTCCGGGAATCCGGGAATAAGCCGGGAATTTTTAGCGCCGGGAAAAAACCGGGAATAAGCCGGGAATTTAGTCGGCAACCGGGAAAATATTGTACTTTGGCGTTAGAAGCCATGGCCGATTGCCGGCGTATGATTGCGAGCTATGAAAAACGCCCTTTTAGACGCGTTTTGGTGCTCATTCCACCCCTTGAATGAAAAATTTCGCTCGCTTCGCTCGCATTAACTCTTCTCTGTCAGTCCCTGAATGCAGATGGTGTGAAATAGGGTAAAAACGCTATGAGCGTTTTAGAGCGCCTAGTAGTGGCTTAAGACTTAGGATCACGAAAAATTTCGCGCTCGCTCCGCTCGCGAATGTTTTCTTTCCCTTTTTTGTGTGTCTATTCGTTCCAAACGAAATTTTGTCTTTGCTGTATTGGTGAAATTTCGTGTATTCATGGCAATTGCCTAAAGTTGACTTAGTTCAGCTCTACATCAGAGTCTTAACTTCCGGTGAAAAAACGAAAGCGCTTTTTGACGTGCAATCAAAGGTACGTTTCTATGGGTATGTGATAAGAAGCGCTCTAAGCCTTCAAACTGGATCGTATTCATACTTTCTCAATAATGGGTATTTTTATAACAACGCTTCAAAAGCTCTGTTTTAGGCCGGGGAAAAACCGGGAATAAGCCAGGAATTCTGATAGGTACCGGGAGGTGGCCACCCTGATGAAAACACGAAACTAAAACCCGGACGCACACGCGAGATCAGCCCAGGCTCAGCGAGCGGCCCAGGCGGGAGCCGGGCCCACCAGCCGAGCACGGCGCGACGGGTAACAGGAAGGAAACACGCCCCGTCTCCACCCCTCGTTCAACAGTCGCTCTGTCGCGGGGGAGTTGGAGCGGCTCGATCTGTACGTCTTGACTGTCTCTGTCAAACCGGACAGGAAAAAAAATAACAAAAAAACAACTTAGCGCCCTCTACTATGTCTTGATCCAGCCCGAACCGCCAACCCTGAGCTAACAGCCTTCGAAATCGCCTTGAAAGTACGCCCACCATTCGCCGATACGATCCTGCCAAAGTTGGCAAGCTCCCAGAGCGCCTGGTAGGTAGGCAACATCTTGCCTTCAGCGCATGCGTGTGCTGCAGAGTTGCCTACCCTGGGTTTCGCAGGCGTCCAGCTCCCAATGTTTGCCGAATGAACACGAGGAAGACGGACGTTCTCTCTGGACGTCCCCTTTAGCTCGCCTGTCCAGCGGAGCATGGGCCCAACTGTGTACTGCGTTGCCTACCCGTCAGGCGCTTCTTCAAATGTTTTGAAAAACATAACACATATTTTATTCGTGAATACACATTCGTTCCGAAGCATTTCTCCGGTCGACACCCCCTTCCCTTACGAACCCACCACTTACCTCGTCGCGTCCGGCGTGTGGTGGAGCGTACTGGCGCGTCCTGGCGGTGCTGGCAGGCCCGGGCCGCGGCGGGATGGTAATGTCGACCTTTCGCTGGTGGGTCTAGTGGCATTGTTGCGCGGGGCACCTCGTGATTATTTCATAATTAGCGCCAAGCGACGCAGGCAAGGATTTCCGGGCAGACTCCCCCCTTCTTTCCCTTCCTCCCCTCACCCCTTTTTATTCATCTGCCGTTGGGTGGGAGGAAGGTCCAGCCCCACCAGCCACTACCACCACGCCCGTCTTGTCCCGACAGGTCCCGCCCCCTCCGTTTCCCGCCCCGCCCCTGCCCACAACGCCCCGCCACGCCCCACCCCGCACCATACAACTCAGAGGGGCTAGCCTGTCGTTGACTCTTGCAAAATAATTCGCTTTCCTCGTCGGCCAAATGCGGCGCCGCAAAGCGAGTTGAGGCGAGGTGGCTTGTCGCGGGCAATCGCGCCGCCAGGGACCTGTCCGCACAACAACGGGGGTGCGAGTGAGAGAAAGGCAGAGAAGGGGGGTCACAAAGCGCGCGCGAGACAGAGAGAGAGAGGAGAGGAGACGCCTAAAGTTCGGCGGGTGGCTGCATCATTAGTCGCTGGGATGGCAGCCACGGCCGCCACCACGACTTCTTAACCAGCTCCTCCTCAGCCTCGGCACGCGAGGTTCGGCGGCGGCGGGGGGTTTATCTGCAGGCATATCTGTCATGGTTAAAAACAAAACGAAAAACAACGACAACTACCTGTATGTGCCGGGTGGTGCCCGTCCCGCCGTCCCGGCCGGCCGGTGGTGCGGTACAGGTAGCGGCTCGGGCTGATCGACCCGCTCATCCATCACCCTGTTGTAATCTTTGCCAATCACAACTTCGCGCAGGTCGCCCGTCCCGTCCCGTCGCCTGTCTCGAGTGCGCCCCGTGGTGCGGCGACGGTGACCGTCCGGACGCGTGTCTTTTTTCATGTCAAAATAAAGCTCACTATGATCCGAACCTAGGCAACTGCCCGAGCACCTGCCGCACCCACCCGGTGCTTAAGGACGGCTTAAGGAATAGTCAATCGTGTTTGTTTGGGTGAGAACTGTGACGTTTACGACCGAGCCGGCCCGCTGGTTGTGGCCGGCCGGATCACAAAAGTTTTAACAGCACGATGCCTCGTCTGCTACGGAGTCATTAGAGCCCCTATGAGGAAGTAAGTTGTGGAAGAAGTGATGGTGTGTCAGGCCCGCGGTCCAGCCCGCCACCCCGGCGGGGGCACTCTTCGAGGGGGCTCCCGTGGTGGCCACGCCCAAATCTCAAAAATAATTTCGGCAGTCTCTTTTCATTGTCCTCTCGTTTTCGCTTACCGTCCAACGACCGCCCCTGAATATTTTTTTTTTTTGAGCTGATGCAACTCAGGGCGCTGATTTCACCATGCGCGGAGCGGCCAGTCTGCCCCCTCCCCCAACACACACGCACGCACACACACACACACACACACACAGCCCTGAATGACTTTCCAGACTGAGGAGTAGGGTGGAGACGAGGACGAGATCGATAGCGTGTGATTTTTTTTATCAGGCAAAAGTAAGTGGGGCTCGTGGAGTTCTTTTTAATCCCTTTCCCCTCCTCCGCCTCCACCGCTGCACAGCCCGGGTGGTGCCGGGACGAGCCGGATAGGCGCGGTTACGCTACGGTTATGCCTGTCTCAAACTCCCTTGCACGATTGCTTTGTAGCTTACAAAGCATTTGCTTTGCCAGCTTACTACTTGCTACTGTTTTGTAATACAAAGCAAATCCTTTACATGATAAAGCTGTCAAATGCCCCACGAGCCTAGTATTGTAGGGATTCAACAGTGGTTTTGGGTTGGCACCTATTCAACATATGACATTTCCCGACGTAATAAACGATAATAAATACGCAGTTGCACACCGAGGCCCGGGCGAACTTTCGCTCTGCCTGGCCCCACGTTTTGTTTGCTTTGCCTCTCCTCTGGTTACAAACCGTTCGGGTGCGTAGTAAATCCAGCGCCTTTCGTCCCTTACGTCCCAAATAATTGGGCACGGCTGGACCTGCAGCCGCCCGGAGCGAAGGGCGGGCAGGGAAATGTAAGGCTCCATCCCCGAGGGCGTCCGGCAGCACGGCCTGCACTACGGCGCGCAGCGGCAGGCGCAGCGCGCAGCGGGTGCGACAAGGACACGCGCAATTACTGAGGAGCGCCCGGCCCGGCCCACGGGCACCGGTCAAATTATGGCCAAATGCCACCATAAAGTGAGCGCCCTGCTACCCGGGCCTCGCTGCTGCTGCTGTTGCAGCCAATTAGAGGCCTATCCGCTGAGCGGAGAGCGTCGCTCATTGGTCGGTTGCGCTGATGTGAGCGGGAGGGTATACACCCAGTGTAAGTGAGAATCCACACTTTCAACATTATCAGTTTAATGAATGTCAAGTGCTTTGATTTGGACCAAGCCGTGCGCACTCACAAGATTTGAACGTATTTCGATTCCGATGATTTTGCTCCGAATCAGCGTAGGCCTACTTTTCTGCAGTTTTTGTTTTTCTACAACTACAAACAACACAATCTTGGAATGATACGGCCGTTATCGGCGTATCGCGGCGTGTATAGCGTGCAGTTGTGTGCGAGTAGCGCCCCGCGGGGCCTCGGCTCTTAATCCACAACCCGTAATCCACTGCCCGGTCTTTTCGCCTCTTGTAAGGTGATCAGGCCCCGCGCTAACGCCGCCGTTAACCTAACAATGCGTGTGTAGCGGCGGCACGGGCCACAGGCCGCAGGCCGCAGGCCGCGCCCGGGATCCGCTAATATCGCTTGTATTTTTATGAGCCGTTACTAAACACGGCCACTTTGTGAAAAGAAAGAATTGGCAAAGGCAGCCTCCTGGTGGGGTGGAAGGGAAGAGTGAGGGGCAACGCCTGCTCTGTGTTCATGGTAGCAGCAGCACCGCAGGGGCAGCGCCGGGCTGCGCAGCAGGTGCGGAGGGGCGTACATTTATATCATCACAATATGTATGAATGTATATGGCTGTTCCAGGTAAAGCGCAGGCCGGCGCCGCGGTGACCCGCGAGCTCGCTGCCGGGGATTATTCGCCTCGTTGTATCGGAGTGGCGCAAGGCGAGGGCCGGGGGCCGGGCCGGGGGCCGGGCCGGGCAGGGAGCTGGGTAGCACTCAGTGGCGGGTTAGTGCGGTAAACTACAGCTTCTCCCTCATCGGAGATGGAGTATGTCGCCAGCCCAGTCCATAGCACCGCCGTTGTTTCCCAAGGACGCCTCTCTCTCCGCTCAGCGACACTCCTCTCTGGTGGGCTGCGCTGCTGCTGCGGCTCACTTTGCATGAGGGATCTCGGATCCTTCCTCACCGCCTATGAGCGCTTGGTGGCCAGGGACGGCGCCGGCCTGCAGGACCTGCTCCTGAGGACACCCGTCGCCCTGGCAGAGTAACGCGGCCGTAGACGGAGCCGACCTACAGGACCTGCTACTGATGACACTCGCCCTGGAAGAGTAACGCGGCCGTAGTCAGTGCTGACCTGCAGGCCCTGCTCCTGGGGGCACGCAGTCACCGCCGCAACCCGCCCTCCCTGGCAGAGTAACGCGGCCGTAGACGGTGCCGACCTACAGGACCTGCTACTGAGGACACCCGCCCTGGCAGAGTAACGCGGTCGTAGACGGTACCGACTTACAGCTGCAGGCCTTGCCCTGCCCCTGAGGACACCCGCCCTGGCAGAGTAACGCGGCCGTAGACGGAGCCGACCTACAGGACCTGCTACTGAGGACACCCGCCCTGGCAGAGTAACGCGGCCGTAGACGGCGCCGACTTGCAGGACCTGATCCTGGGGGGCACGCAGGCGCCGCCGCAACCCGCCCTCCCTGGCAGAGTAACGCGGCCCTAGACGGCGCCAGCTTGCAGGACCTGATCTCGAGGACACGCTGCTGCTGCCACCGCACCCCGCCCTGCCCCAAATGTCCAGAGTCCACAACAAGGAAGCTAACGAAGCCTCCCCAAGGACTTTGTACCTGCCACGCCCCGCCCAGCTCAGCACGCCATTCTGGCGATGCTCTACACATCCACGCACGACGCACGCCCTCTCTCCTCTCGTCAGGGTCCTGGCCCGGCAGGGTGGGCGGTGACGACATGGAGTCCGAGTGTCATGGAGGCTTCAGAGGCTGTGATCGTAGAGGAGCTCCGAGCTATGGCGAAGAACAACGGATTCTCCAACGGGCGACGCTCTGTAGGGTGGATCCGCACAGCAGCGCCTTCGCACTCCTGCATTTGTTGCACTCATCGGTGACTGGCATTTGGTGGGAGTGAGAGAGAGGGAGGAGAATACTGGCGAATGTGTGGAATCACCTTCAGAGTGTCCGCCCCGACATTGCAAAGTGTACTCGACTTGTCGCTGGTCGCGAAACCTTTGGCGAAAACAAAATTATTACCACCTCTTCGGCCAGCATTCCTTTCTCGCCCAAAAAGTCCCTGTTGCAGTTGCGCGAGAAACACGAAGAGGGAAGAAAGTCGAGGCCCGACGGACGGGGCGACGGCTCCGCCCCGAAAAGGACGGGAAAACAAGAAGAAAACGCGGCAAAGTGATTAATTGCAACCAGATTACGCTAATGCGACTGGGCTGGACGGGGCCCGGCGCGTGGTGGCCGCCCCACCGGGGTACGATTCGCCTCCAATTCGGCTCCAATTCGGCTCCGATTCGGCGGGTCTTTAGGCCCTGGCCGTGCACGCGTTGCATCATGGGTGGTCCGGAGAAGGAGTTAATCGAGGCACCGCGGGCCGCGCCGGGCCGGGCCGGGCCGGGCCGGGCCGGGCAGGTGAGTATGTGTGTGGTGTCGTTCTCGCTCGCACTCGCACACCTCGCCGGGCGCGGGCTGCGGGTGCGAGAGAGAAGGAGAACGCGACACGACAGGCGGCGGCGCGGGAGGCGCCCGCCGGGCCCGCCGCGGGCCGGCGCGGAGCAGCGCAGCGAGCGCAGCGCACAGCCTCTCTGGCATGCCCTCGGGCGAGGCCCGCTGCCGCCGCGCCGGCCCTCTCGCACCTGTTCCGTTAAAGCGTTACGCCTGTTACGCTCGGGGAGCAAACGCTCGTTACCATCAATGCGGTCAGTGACAGCGGAGCGTTACAGACAGGGTTACTCCTCGCCGCCATTGACCTTGAGACGGATGGACCCCGGGGGCGTGCAGACACTCACTCAGCGTATTCTCAGCGCGCTTCAATAGAGAGGTAAATATAGATTGAATTTTGTGTGCGTGCGAGCGTGAGGTTTTGACGCACGTTGCTTTACCCCACGCTAGCCATTTCGCCTCTACAGCTGTTCCATAAAAAGTAGATGAGTTGATGATTAATTAAATAGGACGTGTGCTGCTCTGAATGCGTCCGTCAGCGGCCAGCGGCTCTGGCAGCCCGTTGGCACGTTGGCACGTCATAGCCAGACCCTATTAACTCTTACAAGTGCCACGCTGCGCCCGGCCGGGCTGGGGTGCCCGCCAGGCCACCGGGCCGCCTGGGAGGTAGGCAGCCCAGTCGGCTCGCACGCTCGCGTGCTTCGATGTTGCCTACCCCACCAGGCGTTCCCACCAGCCGCCGCAACAACAGAATGATGGAAGATAGAGAGACGTTGTAACGCTCAAAAAAGGCAAAAAAATAGTTTAAAAATTGCGCAGTGCCTACGGAATTCTCTGTTTCATCTTAATGCGGAGCGATGGAGCCTCGGGCGGAAGGATCCAAATGAGAAAATACCTTGGCAAACCGTGATTGATGACCTACGGGCGTGCCGCAGAGGGTTTGGACATCTGCTGGAAAATCGATTCAGTTTGACTTAAGGGGGGATCCTAGTGTAGCGGCTTAAAAACAAGGGTATTTTTTGGGATTTAATTGGTGGAAAACGATAACTCTTATTGAAAATCGGTCAAGGCCATTTAATAAAGGGTTCTTTTAACTTTAAAACAGCAAAAC
>NW_026267422.1:99816-106448 GCF_000697945.3 Frankliniella occidentalis | reverse complement strand
TAGTAAAAGTTTAACTTGCACGAAAAAATACTAAAAATCATTTCACCGCAAAAGTTCTAGTACCCACCATAGCCGGGTCCCTTCTGAGTCTAAAAAACTTGGGCCGGACTGTTACAGACGACCGAGTCGACCTGGACACTTGCGCCCGTGACCATGTGTCATGCGCGAAGGGTGCCTCTTCTGCACCACTTTTCTCCGGCTACAATGAAAATATCGGGACTTACGTTTTGCTGTTTTAAAGTTAAAAGAACCCTCTATTAAATGGCCTTCACCGATTTTCAATAAGAGTTATCGTTTTCCACCAATTAAATCCAAAAAATACCCTTGTTTTTGAGCCGCTACACTAGGATCCCCCCTTAAAACAAATTTAAAAAACCGGTCGAAATTCTGTCAAAAATTACGCTGTGCATTGTGACAGTGATTGCAAGTTTAGTTTCGTTCAGCACCAACGAAATATCCGAAGTGGCTCGAAGTGATGTATTGCCTGTTCGATGAAACACTCTGTCTATATTCAGCACAGTCTCAGAGTGGTTTTACTTTGCCGTGTGCGATTGTACTCCTTTGCAACCCCCACCCTACCCTGGACAGGGGGGCTTTCATCAGCATCCCACACTCGTGACCCCCGGCTCGGCCGTTGTCTCATGCTTGTCGCTGCCGACTGGAATCATTAAATTTTATGGATCGGCCCTGCGTCGGGGACTTAAAAAGGTAAAATTAAAGCGACAAGCCAAAGCGGCGGGATTTTCTGCTGCCGGTCTTGTTCATTAGCGGATCACGCGTGAGACGTGAGGCACGGCGAGGCACGACGGATGCCGCCGCCACCGCTGCCATTTCGGGCGGCGCGTTCAAATTTTGAAGCGGTCATTGCATCACATGCCGCCCCACGTCGGCGTCGTCGAGTCGACCACTTCCAGGGCGGGCCAGCGGGCCAGCGGGCCAGGGTGAGTTGCTCCTCAGCTCACAGTACGACACACGCGCATATACACATGCGCGGCGGTGCAGCAAGGAGGTGAGGGGAAGTTTTTCGCCACTCTGTGTGTAGGGAGGTTGGCAGCACTGCCGCCTGAACTTGTACACACCGACACTATAACCGCGGCGCGTGCATGTAGTATGTATCGCTTCTTCGCGATTGCATGATCTTCGCTGTTGTTGTTGTTCTTGCGGCGATGATGGCAACCCTGCTGGCCGCGGCGGGCTCGCCGCGCATGCACGCCGGCCAGGGCAATAAGTCCCCCTCAATACGGTAATTAAAACAGCCTGATTGTACACGCGAGCTCGTGTGCCGTGATCGCCTCAATCCTGCGAGTTATTTGCGCGCCTACCTGTGCGTGTGTGTGCGCGCGTGTGTGTGTGTTTGTGTGTGTGTGTGTGGGGGGGACTCGTAGCTGTATATGTCTGTGTTTGTCTTTTACCTTAACTGACCACCCCGCGTGACAACAGCAGACAGACAACAATGGCGTATGGTCAGATTATTGTATCGAGACTTTTGTTGTTGGTTTATCGAAATTGCGTGACGGAAGGGGGGACGCTGTTGCCGACAATGCCCAAACGCCCCATTCATTCTTATTACATTGCGAGAAGCTTTCGAGCCTCCGCCCCGACAATCTCGTCGTTTTTGTCTTGTGCTGCTGGCGGCGCGCCGCCCGGGGCGCGGCGGCTCAGTAGCCGCGCTCGCGCTCACTAGGAAGTAGGCGTACTCATTCTCATTATGGAAATGCGAAAAACGCGTATGAGGAAAACGAAAACTTCGAATAATCCGACGGGCGCGTTTTTCGTTGTTTTTATTTTCCGCCGAGTGAATATAAATTACATAGGGTGCATGTCGTGAGCGTGCGTGCGTGCGTGTGTGCCTTACCTTTCTGCCTTTTAAAGCTGGCGGCCGCATCAAATAGTAATCCTGGGTCCGGGTGCGCCCCGCCCCGCCCCACCACGCCGCGCCACACGCCCGGAGGCGTCCGTCCCGTCCGGCGCGGGTGGAGCGGCCCATAGAGGGGCCGTTCTCGAGCCGCTGGAGCTGGAGGCGCTGCTGGATGGACACGTTTTATCTACAAAACGAAACGCGCGGCCACGCCGCCGCTTGAGTAAGGCCCCCTCGGCCCCTCACGTCAAACGTGCGCCTCGTTAACACTCTATCTGTCAGTGTCGGTTAGTTAGGCCGATGCGTGTGGCACCCTGGGCCGGGCCGGGGCGCCGGGGGACCCGACGACATGGCGTACCCCGGAGGTAGGAAGGCGGGCGGGGTGCACGTGGCTCAATTTGGCGTGATCCTGGTCCCGTTTGCAGAGCAACCGCACGATAGAGTTGTACACACTGAGGTTTCTCTCTCTCTCTCTCTCTCTCTCTCTCTCTCTCTCTCTCTCTCTCTCTCTCTCACTCTCTCTCTTACTCTCTCACACACACACACACACACACACACACAAACACACACACGGCGCACGCGATACGTACCGCCGTGTTCTGCGTAGGGATTGCTCAGCAGGCGATGGATTACCGACAGGTTGGCGAGGCCCGGGCTGGTGACGTGGCAGCGACTCGCTCGCGTGACGCGTGACGTGTCGCTCTCTTCCCCGCGCTCCGTTTGGTGCCATGCCACGGGCATAACAAATACAAGAAGTGCGCCCGTTTTTGTCTGATTCATTCAAGCAAATTATACGATACGAGAGGGCTTGGGCGCCTGCGAGAGTCGGGTTAGGCCACCCCGCAGTACACGCATGCACGGCACGGCAGACTTTGCCTATCCATCAGGCGCTACGAGACCTCACAGAGAGGACCTCCCGTTTGCAGGTTCATACGCAACCGCCGCTCGGTAAAAAAAAAAGTTTTGAATTTCAAGACCTGGTCTTACCTAGTTGTCAATGACGTTCTCCACTCCATAAAATTCAAGACCATGTCTTGATTTTTTTTCTTACTTTGCGTACTTTCTGGATGACCCCGCTGGGGGCGTCAGTCGGCGCCGTCGGCGCGCATCGCGGATGTAATTCCGATCGCCGGCGAGTGACGCGACGCAGCTTTCCCGCTGTTAAGGGTGTAATGGGGCGGGCCGGGGCGACATTATGCATGCAGGCGGCGCCTCCTTAGCGCACGCGACGCGCCGCGGCTGCTTCCATTGAGTGACGCGGTGGGGAGGGGCAGCGAAAGGGTGGGAGCTCTCGAATGAAAGCCAAGCCGAGCAGCGCGGTCGCGCACACGGACGGGGCCAAAAGGGCAGGACGGGACAGAGGGGCGCACCCCGCGACACGGCGGCGGTGTCGGTGTGGAGCAGATGTCCCCTCTCTCTCTCTCTCTCTGCTGGGTCGGTGGGTGGATGGCTGCGGTATCAGATGGCCTCCCCCATCGCCGTCCTCCCACGCAGATGCCGCCGCCTGATTTTATTATTAGGGCTGCTGGGACTGCTGCTGCTGCTGCTAGATGTCGTCTAGCTAGACCTGAGCTTGACCTAGGCTGCCTCGCGCCCACCTTCTAGCGGCTTTATGCAGACCCTTGTTCTTGAGACTGTCCCCAAGACTGTCTCTACAGTTGCAGCACACCTCAAGCCGCAGACTAACAGTATCCAGTGATTTTACAAACTATTGTGATGGCGGGCGGCGCATCGTACAGTATAGTGAATTCTTCAGCGTGCAGCATGCTGCTGCCCAATCCACATTGGTGGAGGGATCAGCCGCGTTTTCTGGCCCCAAAACAGTCCGTTGGTTTGGCCTTCCCCCGCGGCCGGCCCATAGCCCCAGCGGCTGGCAGCGCCACGTCAAAGACGTGTAATCTGGATAAACTTGAACTTTGCCGCCTCGCCACGGGCCGCAGGGCACAGCAAGCACACAGGCCGGGCGGGGCGGGACCCGGCCGGGACCCGACTGCATCGAGGATTAATTATTCGGGGTCAGCGTCGCGCTCGTGGCGATTCAGATTTTACGCCTGTCCCTTTCTGTCCACTTTTGTTTTCCTGTCCGCGTCCCTTGCGGTTCGCCGCGCCCCGCCTCACCACTCTGCACCGCACCGCCTTGTGCTCCCCGGGGCAAGGGCGGTCTTGAAACTGCAGGTCTTTGAGGCGGGGAGTGGTGCGGCGGGGCTGGGCGGCCCGCGGCCCCCCTCTGTCCTGCATGCACTCAGCCCTCCGGACAGAGGGGCCATGCAGCTTCTCTAGCTGAATGCTGACATGAAACGTAAATCAAAATAATACTAATGAATATCGCCCGATTGAAGTCATTTCACGGGCAACGCCATCTGGGCTTCTTCAGCCATACACTCCAAATGTCCAAGGAAATATAATTGTTACCTGCACCGGACTTCTGTAAACCTTTCAGATACGATATTGTGGCACAGTCCGGTGCCAGTTACAACACTCGTCATCAGACTTGTAGAGTTCAGCTTCTATTAAGCGACACATAGGCCGACAGAAATTATGTTGCTCTTTGGGTGACGTTGGAATACGTTTGCTGAATTTAAGCGGAAAAAAGAATCTCGCGCTTAATGTGTTCGGCAAGGGGTGGTACATGGTACGTTGTTTTTCCCGGCGTGTGCGGTGCCGGAGAGTTTACATACATTTGTCGAGGGTGTGTGTGGCGGCTGGTGTTGTATACAGGGGGAGGCCATATGTGGAGACGGCTGGGGGTCGCGCCGAGGGTCGTCACGATAGGCTGTCCCGTATGCCCCCTGAGGCTGGAGGCCGACTCCTTTTGGGCCGCGAAGGCGAGGCTATATGGCGCATTATTGTTGTGTGCAAAAGCGCCCTGTCCCCAACACCTTTAATTTGAAAATAATTTCCAGCTCAACCCCCACCCGCTCCACCCCTCCCGAACACAGCAAAGTGATTTCGTATCGCCAAGAGCAGGGCGGTGGCCATCGAGCTCGACGCACCAATCAAAATATATACATGTGTGTGTGTGTGAGTGAGCCTCTCTCTCTCTTTCTCCCTCCGTGCTTTTCAGGGCCGGCTTCAGGCCCGGAGTGGCGTGGCTTGGCGTTGCGGAAGCAGGCCAGTTTGGAAAGATTGATTAAGCTACTATTTTGCTTCGTTGTTATTATGATTCCGTATGTGGAATCGGTGAGACACGGTGGGTGCATCTGTGCCGTGCAGCACCAGCACCTGCCAAACGCAAAGAGGAGATGAAGAAAGACGGGGAGAGATGGAGAGAGACAGACAGACAACAGACGGACAGAGACAGGAAAAGACAGAGACAGACAAAGACACACTGTAAAAAATATTGTTGTTGACACTTAACAACAAATTCGTTGTTAAGTTTTTAACTGACTCGTGTTGTTGTACAACAGCTTCGTTTGTCAAATAACAGCAAAAGTTGTCCATTTACAGTAATAAAAAAAGTCAGCAAAAACAAAATGGAGCCCAATAGTCCAATATTAACAATGCATTAACAACATACGTACTTGTTTTTCAACAACTTCTGTTGTTCTCGAACAACTAAGCTGTTGGTCAACAACTTCTGTTGTTCTCGAACAACTAAGCTGTTGGTCAACAACTGAGCTGTTTTTTTAACAACTAATTTTTACAGTGCAGAGGGGATTTGAAATAGAGAAGTATAAAAAGAAGTTTTGATGGTATAGACGCTCATAGATACGGATCAGAGGCGCGATCCATCACGCGATCATCAGGTTGCGGTTTGTCCTGTTAATTGGGCCGCGGCTGGCTATAGTTAGGACCCACATCCTGATCCATAAACACGTGCGAAAAACTTCCACGGCCCCGCGGGCCGGCTGCTTGTCGTGTCGCGCCGTTTACCGACACACCGGCTCTGCGCGAGAACCAGACCAGGGATCATAATTCGCTAGCAACACGTCCCCCCAGTTGGCGCTGCTCACACAGGAGCAGCAACTTGGCCATTGTTTTAAACGCCGCCGCGCGGTGCAGCCTGAGCCTGACGCTATGCCCGGCCCGCCGCCGGTCACCTGCTGCACGGCCATCGATTACCATCAATTACATAGTGCCTTGCGACACATCTCGTCTTCTCGCTGCCCGCCCGATGCTGGCTTTTGCTGCCCCGACAAAAATTAAAGACTGTAGAAATCGTCCCTAGGCCCCGCCCCGCCCCTGTTACCACCGGGATTAACCGTGTGCAACAACAGCTCACCTGGCTGCTGTTTTTGTTTTCGAGCAGCGCAGCAAGGGAGAAAAATGTACCTCCCCCGCTCGGCGCAGCAGCAACGGCGGCAGAAAGCCGGCGCGAGCGAGTTGCGCGATTTTATATGTATATTCAAACGGGAGAAATCTCGCCGGAAGCGAAACCGATAGCAACAGCAGCGGTGGTGATAGCACGCCCTGCACTGCAGTGGCGCTGATGCTGATGAGTCAGTCTCCCCCCTCGGGGCCGGGCGTCCTGGCCCGGTCGACATACTACTACATAGTGCGGCTGTGAACGGAACGGAACCGTCTCGCATCGCTATTGCACTATTACTATGTGAGCCACGTGCTTCCGCCGGGCCCTGGCGGGTCCTGGCGGGTCCTGGCGGGTCCTGGCGGGTCCTGGCGAGGTGCGCGCCCCCCGCGGGGACGGCCAGGACGGCCAGGACGGCCCGGAGGGGCAGCGGGGCTGATACAATCTTTCTCAGGAACGCCATAAGGGCCGGGCGCGAGCATATATAGAGGGGCGCACGGGAAGTCGGGCGGCGGCGGCGGCCCTCCG
>NW_026267422.1:92278-95021 GCF_000697945.3 Frankliniella occidentalis | reverse complement strand
GCCACGCCCCGCCCCGCCCCGCCCCGCCCCGGTGGGTGTGTGCCGTGCATGCAACTCCCTCCTGCACGACACCATGACGCCCGCGGTGGTGAGTCCCGGGGCGGGGTGGGCTGCGGCGGTGACCTTCGGATCACATATTTTTGGCCTCACAAAAGGACGAATGAAGCGTAAAGGCGCGGCAAGAGAGCTGCTGAGAGCGCCGCCAGGAGCAGCGGGAGTGGGGAGTTTGTTGGTGGGGAGTGGGGCTCCTTCACTACCCACGGCGGTGCACCTTGCCACGCTGCCACATTCGCGCGGCAAGTACTTTGTTTTTTGCCCCCCTCCCCCCGCCCCTCTTTTGTTTTGTTATCCTACTGGAATTATTATTCGCTCTCCGTTCCACCGCGACGTCTATGAAGGCTGCCGACTCTGTGTCTCATATTTTCGGTCTGCTGTGGGAGGTGTGGTGATGATGGATCGGATGCCTACCCATCGCGGCGTCGTCGTCGTCGTCGCTCGGATGACGAGTGTGTCCTTGAGCTGTCCGCACGCATCGCTAGGACCCGCTGGGACGGACGACGGCCCTCTCGCTCGCTCCTCTCCGCGGCGCCGCGCCCCGCACTCGAGACGATTGCTCCTTTTCTTCTCTCTGCAGGGGGTCCTTGAGGTGTCCTCGTGCATGCGTGTGTAGCAGGTGTGTGAGTGTGTGTGTGTGCGTGCGCGCGCGCGCTAAGCCCAACAGGTGGGTCCGCCCATACTTCGTGCTTTTCAAACGTTAAGCCAAATGTATCCCTTTGTTATACAAAGTTTGTCTCGCACAGGTGCATCACACGGCCTGCCTGCACTGCCACCCCTCCACCCCGCCTGCGACTCCAGTTTTAGTGCCCTGCCGAGAGCCCAAGGCCCGCCCAAGGCCGGCCGCGACAGTGACGCGTGATGCCGCACATTGTCCTGGGCAGCTCACGCAACGAACGCTCTGGTGCTCCGAACGCTGTGGAGTGTGGTGGAGTCGAGTGCCTGCTGGCGAATTTCCTGCTCTTGTTTCGGCGCCCATATGTTGGTACAGCTGCCTCTCCGGTAGCCTTTTCTGGTACCGATTACGGACCAAGTCTGATTTTATTTCCGCTGTTCCCTTGTGGTTTAGCAGCATAGGGCCCGACGACTGGTCTAGTCACCCCTACCCATGGTCTTGCAAGCAGATACTAATGTGAGGTCAATCTAATGCATTTAGAATTCAGCTCGCATGAAAATTCATGGGAAGTACATACATTACATTGGTAATCTCACGGAAGTTTTCTTGTCTTGGTGCGTACAGTTATGCTGGCACGCTGGCCGCATATGTTGGCCTTCCTTCTCGTTCTATGCACGGTGCCCAAACTTATTCACCTCCTCCTCCCTCCACCGCGCTGTAGTTGCTGTCGGTACGACCGATGTCGCTCCGGCGGCGGCGAGCCATGTCCGCGGAGTGTGTTTCTGGTTGTGTTACAGTTGTTGTAGCCGCGTGGGATGTGGTCGTCAAACCGACCGGATCGGTCGACACAATGCTTCGTTAGCGATTCGAGAACACGGCGCACGATATCTGCGCGGCCGGCGGCGGCCCTCCCAGCAGCGTAGCGTAGCGGGGCGGGCAGCCGAGGGCGCGACCGGGATTATTGGCAGCTATTTGCGGGGATTATTGACAGGGGCGCAGGGAATTATTGACAGGGAGATTATAATGGGCGCAGGGAAGTGACGGTGCTTTGAGGCTCAGTATCCCCTGCTGCCCCTTGTCGTCGGCAGCTGATCCCCTTACTAACGTACCCGTCATGCAAACGGTTTGTTCCGACCAGTTTGTCATGTTTGTCGACGTGCTAAGGCCGATCCTTTCCTCCGCCCAGCTGTTGTTTACCTTTCATTTCATTTTATTTGACTCTCTCCGCAAAAAAAACGAATTTTCAAGGTTTTTTTTCTTTCGTGCAACGCTTTGCCCGCCTCTGCCAACTGAATGCACATGCACATACACACACCTCATCCTCGAGTGTTTTCACCCTGATTACAAGCCGAGTCAATTTGTCGGCCGAAATAACAAACACTGCCCGGTTATGCAGCGCCTGCTTGCGGTGCACACCATAAACTTGCGACTTTGCAAATTGGGGATCGGGTGAGTTTCAGGTCCAGGAGGGCTGCAGCGCGCCAGGCCAGGCTGAGGCTGGCTTGGCACACAAACCCTCAGAGCTGATTGCGTGTAGCCGTCCCTTTATCAAATTTACGGCACCACACTCGCGAATGTCGGACCGCCACCGGCAACTGGCACACACACACACACACTGATTCTAACGAGAGTACACAATACAAAGTGAATTTCCACGTAATTCGATGTAAATATCTCCATGAGACCTCAGGAAATGTCAACCAACAACGTCTGTTATTATTTTGTTTTGTAGATTGCTAGTTATTGCTATTATTTTCTTCGCCGTGACGAGTGGGGGGCGCGGTAGGAGCTCGGAGCGTCTGCGCGGCACCACGTGAGTCACGGCGGCAGCCTCAGCGGCAGCGGGCGCTGATTCACACCACTAAAGTGTTGGAAAGATTCCAGCATTTACATCTTTGCGTAACGTGGCGTGGCGTGGCTCCGCGCGACCCGACCCGCGAACCGACCCGAGGCGAGACAATTAGGCGGCATACATTTGCATGACCGTTTGCTGTTGTTGTCCCTTCTAGTAGTGATCGCCTCTCTCTCTCTCTCTCTCTCTCTCTCTCTCTCTCTCTCTCTCTCTCTCTCTCT
>NW_026267422.1:84291-86053 GCF_000697945.3 Frankliniella occidentalis | reverse complement strand
GCAGCGCGACGGGTTGCCTACCTCCACGGCGTTGGGGCCCGACGGAGTACGTCCCAGGGCGGTGTCAGTTGCGTGAGAGTGCCAAAGCGTTGCACGGAGCGAAATTTTCGCCCAGTGGGCTCTACTTTCACGAGTTACCTCTTAGGAGACAATAAAAAAAAAAAAATTCCACTTCTTGGACCAACCCCTATTTCTTTGTTACCCCCTCAGACCCATTCAGGGGTGGTTGCCAGGATTTGCACCAATGCTGCATTGACAGTACCATTACTGATTTTCTGTACTAAATTAGGTTTGTTAGTTTAAGTTTGCTTCCTCTTATTTAAAAGCAAAGCGGAGTGCAGCTCTGTATTGCCAGTATCGTTACTGAATTTCTGTACTAAATTAGGTTTGTTAGTTTAGGTTTGCTTCCTCTTATTTAAAAGCAAAGCCCTCTCCCCCAGCTGGTGCCGGTTCTCCCGCACGTTTGGGTGCGCGCTTGGAAACTGACGGTTGAAATCGGCGAGATCGGAAGCTGCACGCCGGAGCCGTGCGCATATGTCTGCGTCCGTAAACGATTGGTGTCAGCAAGCCCTAGTCTCTTGGTGTGAGTGAGCGGAACCCGCATCACAAGTCGACCGGCTCGCTGCGGCCCCAACGCCGTGGAGGTAGGCAACCCGTTGCGCTGCCCGCTAGCGACAATTTCCCTTTTCTCCCGCACAATCCCCTCTTTTCCCTCCGATGCCCGCTAGCGACAATCCTGACCCTTCTACCTGGGTTCCTTGCCCGCTAGCGACATACGCCCCTCCCGGCCTGCCCAGCTCGCGGCCGCGCGTTGGCCCATCTTTGTAATGATCCCAATCTCGGCTCCAGCAGCTGCCGGACCACTTTGCAATCGATATATTAGGTGTGTGTTGGGTGCTTCCCCCTCCCCCTGCCACCCGTCCCCGCCCCGCCTGCAGGCCCGCCCTGCACTAAATGCAGACCGGGTCTCTTAGTATACATCGAGCGTCCCCCGCCTCCTCGCCGTGTTATTCTCCAATACAAGTGCGCTACTTCACACGGTCGGTCGCGAGTCGTGATGTGTTTCCTCGAGGCTTTTGTGTGTGTCTGCGTGTGCGTTTAGCGTGTGCCTTGTGCGAATCGTGGCCTGGCCTGGCTGGCTAAGTGTTAAGCAGATCGCCGCCGCCGCCGCCGGAGGTCCTTCCGCGTCGCCACAAGGACGCCTCGCCTCGCCGGCCAGTGACTCCGGACGAGTGTACGGCGGACGCCCCAAACGAAACAACAAACGAAACGGCCCGATTTGCATCGCGTTGGACTTGCAGAGTGTGTCCTATTAAGTAAATCCTCGTCCAGATTGAGACCGCTCATGAGCGGGCGGGGGCGCGCGTGTGCGAGCTGCACGCCGGGGCTGCCGGGGCGTAACCGCACGGCCACGCCGCTGCACGCTGCTGCTGCTGCTGCTGCTGCTGCTGCTGCACGCTGCTGCTGCACGCTGCTGCTGCACGCTGCTGCTGCTGCTGTTGCCCGGAGTCGTAAATTTGTCTCGGAAAACTGGTTATACGAGGGAAAAATAAAAACGTTTTGCGTGCAAACGACCCACATTTTGAGGTGGTGGTGGCGGCGGTGCTGCCCGTCCTGTCGCAACCTTGGTAAGGGACCGCGGCGACCACAACACGGGCCGACATCACACTCGTCCAGCACAACAATAGTAGTTCCAACAACAGCCTCGCACGTGACGTGCATCAGCGTGAGTGCAGAGCCGATGCATCTATCGACCTGTGTG
>NW_026267422.1:81304-83945 GCF_000697945.3 Frankliniella occidentalis | reverse complement strand
CTCCCTCCCTCCCTCTGGATTTGCTGCGCTCGGTAGTGTGTTCAAGTCTCCCCCACCCCCGGAGGCTCCCCAAGGCCGTCCTGTCGACACGTCGCCTTTATTATTAATGACGCTAGAATTATAGAGGCCCGTCTCACACGACACAGAGGAGGCCCGCTCCCGCGATCACTCGCTTTGGGGCGACGCCCGACGGGACCTGGCGACAGCAGCCCCGTGGTAACCCCCTTCTGGCAGGGCCCTGGTTCTCAGGGCGGCAGGCTCCCGGTTCTTTAGGCCACCCCTGGTCTACGGATCTTCGAAAAGTTCGTCATTGACTGTTACAAAACTGTCAAGTTCAGCTTCCAGCTCTAACAGCGCGTGCCAGGTAGGCTGCATCTTTGTCTGTACGACATACGTGTACTGAGTGTGGTCTACCAAGAGTCACGCTGGCGCCGAGCTTTGGTAATTGGCCGAAAGATTCAGAAAAAAGTAATTAAAAATAGGTACCCACCGCAAATTCTGGATGACCCTTTCAGAGCGTCAGCCCTATTGAAACCTCCTAGCAAACTCTGTGATTTCGTAAAAATGCGTTGACAAAAGTGTTCAAATCAACTCAGAAAATGAGCGTGCAAAAAAAAAAAATCAAAATCCAGTAGTTACAATATCGTGTGTATAGGTCAACGTGGGCAGAGCCCCCTGATTCTCTAGACTGCAGCCGCAGCCCCCTGGCACTGCTGCGGCCGCGTGGGGCGCGCGCGCACCCAGAGGCTCGTGCACGCGGCGGCACGTACCCGCACGTGACGGCCCGCGCGGCCAGGCCGCCGCCACCGGCTGCTGCTGCCGCTGCCCTTCGTCCTCCACCGCGGAGTACTATGACATTTGTATGTCTCTCTCTGTGGCCTGCCCCCTGGCCATATGCCCTGCCCCGCGCGTGCCGCCGTGGCGGGAGACGCACGACGAAGACGGCTGTCAAGGGAGTCGTTCCACAAAGTGAGCCGTCCAGACTTTGAACTCGTTGCGTCGAGGTGCAGCCAGGTCAGGTCAACGCTGATAATTGCCGGACGTATAGCCGCCCTTTCTGCAGCAGGCTGGGCAAACATGCTAATTCGCGCAGGCCGTCGTTTTTGGGGGGGACGCCCCGCCCGGCCCGGTCCCGCCCCGCCTCGCAACGAGCGTCGGCCGTTTGACGTCCAAAACACAGGGTTCGCGTCGAATCGCCCCGACGCTTCTTCTGCTTGCATTCCCTTTTGCTATCGCAACGCTCAGCGTCGATAACTCCTCCGCCCCGCGACAGCATAATGGAGCATATCAGGGTGTCGTCTGCTGGAGGGGAGCATCCTCCAGCCAGAGGCAGACAGGCCAACTGGCGCACAATATATTTCAAAACAAACGAAGAAGCGACGAATAGCGTCGGCTTGACTGCGCTACCAGGCGGTGGTGCTGGCCGGTCCAGGTCCAGGTTTGTCACTCCTTGGGCCCTACATGGCGAGATGGAGATGCCCGGCTCCAGACTGGAGCCTGCAGCAGTCGGAGAAGCGGCGCGGGCGCGGCTGTGCGATGCGCCGGCCGGACAGCTTCACTCGTCCCGTCCCGCGTCGGCCTTGGAGCGGATCGCACCGCACAGCCCGTCGAACAGACACACCTCTATAATGCCGGGGTTCGGTCACTCGCGCGGTGCGGCCGCCCGGCCGCCCGGCCACGGGCCTAAGTCGCACGGCAGAGACAAAAATAAACACTTCAGATTTTTCATATTTATTTTCGGACCTGAAGGTGTGTTGTGCTTTGCCACAACCATCACCGCCACCACCATACCACCAACCACCTCTGCCACATCTACCGATTCGATATGTATTTGTGCGTGTGTGCGTCTGTGTGTCTTTTACGCAAGGCGTCGTCGGATGACAAGCCGTCATCTGTTGGGGCTGGCCTCACAATCTCGCTGCGCCATCTAAATACAGCGCGCAGGCTCCGCAGGTCCGGCGGGGGCGTGGCGCGGCGTGGCGACCCTCTCTGATCTGCAGGAAGACGGACGTTAATTGTAGAGGGCGCTGAGTGGCGGGCGTCATACGTGACAAGGCACTCGCTGGGTGAGTACCTGGCAGTACCAGTAGCATTTGCGCGCACCGAGCGCACTGTCATGCGAGTACTTGTACTTTCGGCGCAGAGGCCTGGGCTGCTGGGCACATTATGGGCCAGTCTGCTGTGTGTTCGGAACGGCGCGTAAGTGCGCAGGCCGCCCACACTAGATGAACCGTCGATGAGCTATTTTACGAAAATGCACCGGAAAAACAAAGGTGCTAACTCGGTTGCCTACACAGAGAGAAAAGTTCAGGACAGACAGCACTACAGTTCAACAGTACATCTAATCATTTTCGGCGTCAGGCTGAAACCTATAGACTCCGCATCAGTACATTAGACTCAGCAACAGAATATTTGGTGACCACGCCTAAAAAAGTTGGGATTGTACTTTTCGGTCAAATTTATCTTAACTTTTGGGTGTATGACCCGAAATTTTCTCTCCCTGTACTTACAGGGGTTTTGTGGCACAAATTGCCTACCTTTCAGGCGGCTCACTAGAGCCAATGGTGTGGGGGGGGGTCCCTTCCCCCATCCCCTTATACTGCGCCTTCTTCTGCAACTGCATAACACGCACCCACGACGA
>NW_026267422.1:70773-75991 GCF_000697945.3 Frankliniella occidentalis | reverse complement strand
GACGGCTGTTTGGCAAGGGTGGATCTGCGCCGGGGATTTATCGGCGAGGAAAATGAAAGCAGACTTTGATCGTCTCGTCTCGTCTGTCTGCCGGTCCGCCGAGTTCATCTCGCGCGGTGATGCCAAAGTGGATGGCTGTGCGTATGTGTGTGTGTTTGTGTGCGTGTGTGTAGTTGTAGGCGTGTGTGCGCCGGACACTCGCTACATGTGGGTACAGCGGACGCGACGGCCGTGAAGGTGGCGCGGCGTGGCGCCCGGCGGAAAATTTCTTTGGCGGGTGTAGTTAGGCCCCTTTGGCCAGACAGGGAATGCAGGGGGAGTGATTAATTGAGCGGGTTTTGAGTGTGTGAGGGCGTGGCGGGGCGTGGCGGGGCGTGGCAGGGCGTCGCGTGGACTTGCTCGAGAAAGCCAGCAGCAGCCACCGCCGCGCCGCCCCGCGCCGACAAGTAGTATACCAGGCCGTCACGCACGTGCATGCGTCACTTCCGTTTAGCATGAGGCGTGTGTTTGGATGCTAAGTTTAGGGCGGACGAGGCGCACTTAACCCTGAGAAGTGTTTAGTTGCTGGCACTAAAGTAGATGTGATCGGTTCTAGACGAGAAAGAGTATATCATCATGTCAGTGAGTGAACTGTTCCTTGCTCGACTCGAGACGTTTTTCAACCCTTACAAATAAAAGGAGTGCCTACGCCCAGACTCCGCCGAAGCTATCCCAGGCCACACGACGTACTCCGGACAAGGAGAATTAGCACGCGGGAAAGATCGACGCGGGCTGTATTTTCACAGCGCGACGTTATGCGCATGGCACGCCAGGCCGGGGCGCCCCGACAGTCGCACAGGAGGAGGGGAACACGTCGCAGCGGGGAGCGGAACTTGAAAGCCCGGCACGGTATCTCCTATACCGGGCCAACGATGAAGGACGCCACGTTTTTCCTACCCCCTGACTTTGAATCGGTTCGATGGTCCTTCGACATCAAAAGAACCGTCTTTACCGTCTGTTATCGCGGAGAAAGGCAGAGCCTAGTGCCATTTTTAATGCTAAATGCGCATTTAATCATGATCAACAAAAAGGAGTTCTGGTGTCCGAAAGAGTTAATACTTTTATCGTTAACTATCAATGTGATTTTTATTGCACTGTTGCACACAAGTGTGCAACCCTTCAACGCTGTAAAGTGTGGAACTCCCAGTTAAACACTTGCCAAACTTCGTGTTTGTTAACCTTAGTCGACCACTTGCAAGTGTGCTTCAAATTCTTGTCGCGTCGCCTTTCTCCCCTTTCTCGCCGTCGTGCCCTTCGCGGTCGCGCGACGCGGGACGTCATCGTCGGCTTGCGGGGCACTTCGCGGAGCAGGGCGGGAGCAGGAGGAGGTGCCGGCCAAAGTAAGTACCGCTGTTAACTATGGCCGGGGGTGAATTTAGACGGACAGTTCGCAGCCCGTGGAAGAGTAAAATAACAAATTGATTTTGTAGTTTCTCTGCGAAGAGACCATATTGGTCGGTCTGGACCACGGTATGAAAAATGTCAGGAAACTGTTGCTCCCCAACTTAAAGACGTCTTACATCTGCATCACCTTCGTTTCGCTCGCTCCCCAGGCTGAATCCCTCTGGGCATACTGCACAATGGCGTATTGATGTCTTACAAAAGTTTGAGTGAATTGTCAGCCATAGCAGCCCTTTTGCTTTTGACCGCACAGCTAGCCGACTCACGCGCATCTGTTGCTGCCGCCGTCTGCACTACTGGGTACGCTCGGAAACGCGGGAAACGATGATTTAATTTGGATACCTGTGCTCGGCCCCCCGCGCCCGCCCCGCACCCGTCCGGCTTGCCTTGGGAGCATTTTCAAACATGCGGAACGCCGCCGCGCCGCCGCCGGGGGCCTCTGGTCGCCGAGCACCCGCCCCCTCCCGCTCCCCTGTCTCTTCCGCCCCCTCGCCCCCTGCTCCCCCCCGGGGTTGCCCGCCGCACCAAGGCGTGGGTGGAGTCTGGTCTGTTTTGTCCGTCCGATCCGCATCTTGGGCAAGGTCGTCCGTTTTTCGTTCCAGCAGCCGCCGCCGCCCGGGCCGCGCCTCGACGTGTTTTCACCCAGATCTGGGAATAATGACGACAGCCCCCCGCTCCTGACGGTAGTGCTGTGTGTGTTTAATGATGGGCGATAACATTGTCGTCGTTCGTTATAGTTTGTTGCAAATCGATTGGTTACGCGAGTGTGTTTTCGCGTGTCCTTGATGCGTTAAGAAACAAAACAATCAAGAGTGTCTTATTTTTCTATATTGAGGGAAGGAGCATTTGGTAGTAGGGTTGGTAGGGAGGGGGGATACTCGAGTAAGTAGATTAGGATTTATATTTAGAGCGAATGGGAGTTGCAGCGAAGTGCATTGAAATGCAAACCCATTCTGCTCAATTAAAGAACGAACGGGCTTAGGCCACACTCGTGCGCGCACGCACGCACACATTCCTACTTTACTTTGCACACACGCTTGCTCAAGGCGTCGGTGAAATCACATCTCGATGCTTTCTCACCCGCAGAAGTGCTGCTGCTGCCTCCGCACTCCCAAAGGAGAGAAGGACACGTCGGTGGAGATTTGAGATTAACGATAATTGCGTTAGAGTTGGGCGCGATAACTCGCGAAAACGACTGGAGGGTGGGAAGCCTTATGTTTCTGCCCTGGTTAGGTTGTGTGCGACCTCGGGCCGAATGGCGTGACAGCCCTGTTGTGCATGCATTACTCCGCTGCGCCGTCCTGCCGCACTTGGCTATGGAGACGTCGCAAATAAATTTAAATATTATTTGATGATTAGAAATATGAATAGTGATAATAACGGTTCACGTCTGTAAAGTAGGTGACACTGTAGAAGTGCAGCGTGCAGTATGTCGTACCGTTCAACCCGTCCAAGTCGATTAGATCGGGAAACGTTCGCGGAGCAGGAAGCCTTATGTGCCACGCCGCGTCGGGCCGGCCACGTCTGAGGGCGGCAGTTGCTAAAAACAGCACTCTGGACTTTAATAAACAAGTGCTGTCTCAGTTTTCGTTGATTTTTTTTGGTCCGTTTGTCAACTTTCTTTTCTCCGTTATTAATTTTCTAGTCACCAAAATAGAAAAAGAAAGGAAGAATATGCTTCACGAACTTGTGTATTTTTATGGAAAGGCCGCCATGCATGGAGGGTACTTTTTCTTCTAGGCTTTTCTGGTTAATCAGCAGTCCTGATTAAGGACAAATTGTTCATTAGGTCCTATGACTAGGAATTCAAGTAGATTAAGTAACCACGCAAATAACTGTTATTCATCCCCCCCCCCCCCAAAAAAAAAGAAGTGCCTTAAAGACAGTCGTGTACTTAACGTCTGAAATAGTGTATTTTTTTCTGTTTCCTTCAGTTAACGGACGGTGCGAGCGTGTACTTGAGATGTGAGAGGGAGTCTCAGTGTTTATTGCCGTGCTCATCTGGGCCGGCTTGATGTTCTCAGCGGGTGGCGGGGCTTAGCCGGCCGGCTCTGTGTGCGAGCGCGCATGTGCAAAAGGGGGTCTCAGTGAATGAGGGCTTTATTACTTTATCGTGTGACAGGCGCTGTTGACCATTCTGCGCTTTGCTGGCACACCCTTCTACAGATCCATAAGTGGTCTCTGCGTACGCGCTGCTGTGACGGTTGCGGCGCGCTTGTCTGGCGAGCCACTATGTACATGCCTCTGACAAATAATCTGTCTCACATTTGCTACGAATGTGCCTGTAACGCTTCCCACTGGCGGGACCAGCTTTCAAGCTCTTATTGCGGCTGCTGAACGTGCGTGGGCTCCTCAATACTCCGCCTCCCACTGCCCCGCCGTTGGTCGACCTCAAACCGATGTATCGAATGGGCCGAACGAGGGTCCGCCCCGCCTGCTCAACAGCCAGCTGAAGGGGGCTTCTGTTGGTCTCTGGAAGTGACAGGTGGTCGATTTTGCGACACGAATAAAATATCGATGGCTGACCCAACAGGCAGAAATCGCTTTTTGTTAGGGTGAGGCTACAGGAAAGGAGGGCCGGCCTGTCCTTGCTGCAGATCGGCTTGGCGCCGGTGTGTCTTACAGCTCGCGTTACCTACCGGGTTGGTTACCCGCGCGCGGCACCGCTACCGGAACGTTTAGTCGATAGCAGATCGATCAGATCGACTACATCGCTATTTCTACTTCTAATCGCGGCTGAACTGTCGCCCGCCCCCGCCGTGCGTGCCGCCGACACGGCCGGCGCTAAGCTTCGCGGCCCGCCCGGCCCGGCCCAGTGCCACTGCTTGTGCGCAAGGTCACGGGCGCAGGGGGGCTTGCAGCCGCTTGCAGCGCACTGGCGCGGCTCCGGGGGGGACCGCCGCAAGCCACCGCAAGCCGCCGCCAGACAACCTCCTTCACACGCTGCGTTCGGTTCGCACTTTTGCCCGCGCACTCTGGATATGTGAGCGCCAGAGGCCAGGCAGGCGGGCGGGGAGAGTAGTGGATGGAAGGCGGGGAAGGAGACCAGTGTGGGCAGCTCGAGGGACCAGGCTTGCGACGACTGCTGCTGCTGCTGGTTGAGATTCCGGAGCGATACATTTCGCAAAGGACGTCGAGCGGGACGGGTCCGGCAGCAGCAGCGTGCCTCGCAGCCTCCTGTAGGCCGCCTATTGGCAGAGGTGCCCGTCTCTCCCACGGCGGTCTCGCTCGGCCTTGGCGAGGAAGCGCAACCGTCACAACCTCGTTACTCTAATAAACTTCGTGATGATTGCCCACCGTCGCTCTGCGTGTTTGTAATGCACGCCACAGTGGCGGTGTGCTTTTGTTTTTCGAATGGCGCGCGCGCGTCCCGTCTCTTCTTCCGCGTTGTTGGTGACATCGAAGTCGTCAGGGGTGACGCCGATAGAACTGGGTCGAAGGTCGGCACCATTGTCCGCCGCAATGGCCTCATTGGGCACGACGGGGGCGCGCCCTGGTTCCTGTGGGAGCCACCCGCCCACGCCCCGCCACGCCCCGCCACGCCCCGCCACGCCCCGCCACGCCCCGCCACGCCCGGGCCGCGAGGCGATGGGACGGTGCAGCACGCAAAGGGGCGGCGGCAGCACACGAAACCGGAGAAAGCCCGATTGCAAACCCTGCGGCCTGCAGATCAACTGAACACCACCCCGCCCCGCCCCATCACTGCCATTCCCGTCACGTCCGAGAGGAACATTCAACATTACGCAAAGGCCGTCTGTTGTACCGAAGGTTGGGCGCA
>NW_026267422.1:69506-70723 GCF_000697945.3 Frankliniella occidentalis | reverse complement strand
TTTTTCTGAAGTAACAGATTCATTGCAATAGCTTACGCGGTACCCCATATAGGTGGTGTGCGCACCAAGGTGGTGCTGAGTGGAGTGTACCTACTTTTGGCTGCCGTCGCCGCGCGCGCCGCCGTCGTCCCGCAGGGAAACTTGCCCCGAGTGAGTGGCGGTCTCAGGCGTCTGAAACTGAGGCCGCCACCTTGGCTCTTGCTCTGTGCTCCCCGGAAAAGATTTTAACAATGTGAGAAATGAGTAGCGTCCACCACACCGAGAGCGATGTGCGGCCGGAACAAGGCCGGAAGCAAGCGCGCCCGAAACGCAGCCCAAGTTTCTCATCCCGCCGCCCCCTCCTAGTTGGCGATCTCCAGATCGGCCCGGGAGCAGAGCCCGTGGTCGGCTTTGCGATCCAGTTTGTTGTAAAGCGTGTGTTTTGTTCTTGTCCCTAAAATGATTCCCCGGTGGCTTGCTGGCCGAAGCCCCCGAAGCTCCCGTCCCTCCCGCCGGGCCCGGCGGCTCTGGCCGCGCGTCCCCCGCTGCGCTGCGGCGGGCCGGGCCGCCCGGCCCGGCCGGGCCTCAGTCTGCAGTGCTCAGAGCGTGTTGGAGCAGAGCGGAGCGCTAGTCCCGCCCCAGCCCACCGGCACGCCGCAGCCGTGCCGAGTCGTGTCGTGTCGCGTCGAGTCGCGTCGTCTGCCTGCCTGTGCCGCCCTCACCGCCACTTTTGGATTAACCTCTCTGGAGTAACAAGTGTGTGTGTGTCTGTGTGTGTTTGTGTATGTGTCAGTCTGTGGTCTTGGTGTCCTCAAGATGACCGTGCCAAGATTCGCCATGTCGCCGCTTCTACTTGTATTTGTGGTGAGCCTTTGAAAGAGTTTGCTTTTACCGTTTCTGTCTGACTGCGGCTGAGCCATTTCTGACTCCCTTTAAACGTAGCTCCTAGTGAGCTTGTTTTCAACTTTCATTGGCTGAGCGCAGCAAAGCGCACTACACTCCAGTGGCCAAAGAGTTTTTCTAGGTGTGAATGTATCGATATTTCGAGAATGGCGTGAGGAAGAGGCCTGGCTTTTAAAAATAACACATATATTATTGTTATTAAAATCACAAACTGAATGGTCCTCGCCAGCCTAGGTACAGAGGGGCGTAGCAGCGTGACAGTGTCTCGCTCGATATCGCGAAGCCTGTTACGCAAAACGTTCGTCGAGGACGTACCTACCTATTTATTAAACGCC
>NW_026267422.1:54571-59731 GCF_000697945.3 Frankliniella occidentalis | reverse complement strand
GAGGCCGCGAGGGCTGCGGCTGCTGGGCTGGGCCCGGCGGCCCGGCCAATCACGCGGGTGACAACCGTTTCCTGGTATCGATCATCGAGAAGTACTATATAAAGAAAATACGGAGGCGTATTATTATTGTCGATGCGGCCAATCGATATGGCAGCTGATGCTCTGCACCTGGTGGACGTAGACCTAGATTATTATATGTACTACGACCTCCTGGACGTTCGACGGTATATGGCGATAGACAGCGATGCACGCTTCTTTGCTTTTATTGTTTGGATAGCCGTCGTCAAATTTGCTCGACAATAGACAAACTATCAGGAGACAACTTTTTTTTTTTGCCGTGTGAAACGTCGGGGCAGAAGCCTTCATCGCCATTTTAAACGCAACAGAACCAGAACCCCTTTCAGTATTGTGTACCACCACGAATGTCACAGGGCCGCAAAGCGGGATTGCCTACCTACTGCTTTGCAGTCGCCACTTGCTCAAAACTCAAACACAAAATTGGAAAAAAAAAAAAAAAAAAAAAAACCACAAACGGCCTAACACTCACAAGAACGAGCAGATTAATTAATTAGCAAATTCATTTTACTATATACATTTTGCAAATTTGCTCGAAAATTGACAAACTTTTGTAAATATTGACTTATGTTGGGCAACTATGTGCAGACGGAAGGCTGTCCTCGCGTTGTAATTACCGGTCTGCTGACGCTGCGGGTGGCTTATCTGATGGCCGCCTGACACAACCACCCGCTGCTGCAGCAGTGCTGCGTCCCGCTGCCGTGTTGCTGCATGTCACCGCCAGCATCGACCCTCCGCCGCTCAGGAACATTGATTGGGAGTGTTAATGGTCTGTGCGTTTGTTTTTGTAAATACCCATTTGTTTGGAGGACTGGTTTCGTCACGCTAAAATACTTGGGACAATAGTGTGCACTATGATCTGTGCTGAAATCTGCAATAACACTTTGAAAAATAGTAGGCAGGTTTACAGGAAAATTTTCCTTGACGCAAGTAGTAAAATTACAATTTGTAATCGTAAAAATACAGGCAGTACGTATCTTCTTAAAATTCAATGGAGAGTAAAAAATGTGCTCTCAAAATTTACAACTTCAATTATAATTGTAGATTACAAAAATGTACGTTATTTTTCACAGTGAAGGTTTTAAGCGAGTAGTGCAGTTAAAGCTGCCATTACTTGGTTACCTGTATGGAATGACGCTCTTGGCTGTAAGTGCTTATCCCAACAATTTATTGCAGAGCTCCGGATTGGCGCAGTAGTCAATTAGGAACGACATTGTGCACTTTGTTACAGATCCATGACTTGCGAGGAATACAAATCTGTTCCATACTTTTCCGTGTGCGTGCGCTGATTTTGCTGTGCTAGGCGACCGGCGGCGCAGCGAGACTCGGGACCAGCCGGCGAAATGGTTATTAGTCCGTTGATCCGACTTGTAACGGACACGCGCCCGCTGCGGCCGCGCTGAATTTCTCTCGCTTGCATCCATGCGGCAGAGAGTGTCCGGCCTGATCCGAAACGGCATGGAGGCCCCTTCCCTCCTCCCCTCTCTCCCTCCGCCAGGGGCCCGGGCCTGGATGATAAGGCCTCCCGCTGGCGTGACTGGGCGCGACGTGCGGACGCTAAGCGTCCCGTCGTAACATCCAATTCAGCGTCCGGAGAGACAAATCCGTGCAGCGGGCAGGCCGCCTTATCTCGTTGCATCGTGCGTTTGGACATGCGAGCCCCGCCTCTCTCTCTCTCTCTCTCTCTCTCTCTCTCTCTCTCTCTCTCTCTCTCTCTGCTTGTGTCGCACCCTGCCACCACCTGTCCAAGCCCTCATGCAACACGTGTTATTTCTCCTTGCACGCATTATGCGGCCCTGCCCTGCCCAATCCGCCTCACACATAACGCACACGACGCAATGTTAATGTATGTCCGGGGGCGCGGGGCCGGCTGGGCGTGGTTGACGTTGGGATCCGCGTCACCTTGGGGATCGTCCATAAAGTGCGTCCGCTTTTCTGAGACTCATTCGTCAAATTGCAGCAGCTCAGCGCCTGTGAGAGTCGGGGTAGGCCATCCCGCAGTGCACGCATGCACCGCAGGCAAGTTGTTGCCTACCCACCAGGCGCTACAACAGATAACATTGACTGAACCTCTGGCAGGTATGGTAACGGTTATGCTAAATATCAGCGAACGGTTGTATGGTTGGTTTTAATTGATTTCCCGTTGGATTGTAACCCGTTCAACCTCATTTTGTACACGCGTTCTTAATATAAACTACATTTTTGTTCGTACTCAACAGTACGTTCGTCAGATTTTTTGTTCCAGATTTAGAACGACTATCCTTTTGGTTTTATGAACCTCAACCGCGCACCACCTGATTTCGATTTTGAAATTGAACGGTACTCATCATGTTTGAAATCACGTTTTGAATTGTTTTTAAAACATAACAAGATTGAACGTATTAAGTACGTAAACTTATCATCGGACGAGCCTGCTGAATTTGTGTAGCGTATGGAGGTGCCTCGTCAACGTGACAAAACTGTCGAGTAAAGTTGCGGAAGAGAGCGCCTTGGAGGTAGGCAACCTATATATGCTGTGACAGTCGTGTGCTGTGGTTGCCTATCCACTTCTTTGCAGGGGCTATTGCTCCCAAGAATAGTTTGATGCATGACATCTCATACAGAATGGTGCTGTGGTGTGATGGCTCAACACCACCTGTTGCATTCCGACACTGTTCCGAACCGTTCGCTGCCTTGGCCCGAGTGTCGTCAGACTTACCCACACCCACACTTACAATAACAAATACAATGTTCTTCAACAACAGTTAAATTAAACAACAAATTCATCGTAAAATATTTACTTTATTTCAAAAATGCAGCACAACACAAGCTACCAAAAACGAACCCCTGAACTTCATGTGCGCCAAAATGTGGCCGACCAGAAGTTATTTGATGGAAACCAAACCATGTAGCTTAGTCCCTAATTTTATTTACATGTTATTTACAATTTATTTCCTTTCTAGAAGTTTCCCCTTTTCGTGTTTTTGTGTTTTTTAGCTTCAGAGCAATGTTTTTTTTTGTGTCTGAACGGAAGCTCCTAGCGGCGTGCCCCGCAAGAGGTTAAAGACTCGCCTGGCGGCGCGTCGCGGCGCGGTGATCATACTCGTGATCACGTGGAGCAATGCAGGAAGGGAGGCGTGTTTACCTGTCAGCCTCGCCTCAAACACGTCCTCTTGAAATAATGTTGAGAGAATTATATGTATGCCGCCGATGTCAAATAATTTAAGTTTGAATATACGACTATAAGCCATCTACGGGCCGGCATGTTAAGTACGCAGGTCCGACGGTCGTTGCGCGAACGCTCGCCGTGACGATGCCCCGGTACCGTGCCGAGGAGAGGAACTCGTCGCTTACTTTGTCCTCGTCATGCCGTCGTGAGTGCGACAGCCCCATGATACTCGCCCCGCCCGTTATTTCCACAAAGTGCTCTTTTGTGCCGACGGATTTGGTTGCGAGTACGGCTGCGGAAAAAGGGAGTGGCGGCAGCAGCGGCAGTAGCGGAGGCGCTTGGACTGCAAACATCACTCGTCCTTGCGTTTAAAAGAATAAGCAAAAGTAAACGGAGAAAGTAGTTTGGACGTGCATATGTTGGCGACGCACGTCTCGGCTGATAGAGTGGTGCCCCCGTGCTCTTTAGCCTGCGACTGTGTGTAAACTGGGTCGTGAAGAAAGGATAGGATGGGGCAGGCAGGGTTTGTAGGCAGTGTTGCGCTCAAGGGGGAGCTTTGTAAGATGCTAAATCAGCATGGCAACCAATTACAAGGGATGATAAAATACTTTCTGAACTTGGTCATACCTCGATTCCCGTTTTATACCTCCCTTCCAACCAACAACCAACCGTGTAATCCAAATAGGCGGAGACATTTATGTTTTCCATTGTAGGTGCGAGTCAATTGAGCAGTAGTTGTATGTAACAGATCTTCATTTGACGATGCACGATTTATTCCATGGTTTCGGCGTTTGAGGGAGTGCTCACGAGCAGTCAAGGCTGTTTGCTCACTCCCCACTCGAAAATAGCGTAGAGCCCGGTATCTTGGCTTTGCGCTATTGTGCACCCCCAGCGTTGAGCTCTCCAGCAGCACTAACTGGACTGCAGTCGGCATTCCTGCCTAGGGCGTAGGGTTGGGAGGGTTGGTCCAGAACCCGCGCGCGTTGTGTGTGTAGGTGGAAGGAAGAGGGGGAGGGGGGGGGTATTCATTTAGCAAACAAAAATTAAACAAAATGTTTCAGGGAAGTCTGGGAAATGTCAGGGAATTGAACGCTGTGTCAGGGACAAACGGCCGGCAGCGTAATTTTGGGTACTGAGACTCGGAGAGGTGCTCGCATAAGTCCGACTGCTTATTTTGATCTACTCACAGAGACGTAAGTTGTAGGAAGTTGTCAGGGAAATTCAGAAAAATGTCAGGGACTTCACTTTCCCATTCTTGAAGCAGCCCTGAAACTATTAACTAACGACAATTCTAGTTTATCATTTTTTGTGGCTTGCTACTGCTGTCACTTTGCCGAGTGACGTATATATGAAATATATACATAAATATGTATACATATGATTATGTTGAAGCCTGGCAGCCTGTACGCGGCACTTTGACATTCGCTGCGGTGTGGCAACCTTGCACCGAATGCAACACTGCCATATCGGGAGTGACCGAAACATGCCTACCTTCTCGGCCAGTGGCGTAGACAGTTCTTTGCGAGAAAGAGGGAGCGAGTGCCAAGCTTGAACGTCGGAGGGAGAGGCGGGCACTACTTGTCCTCGTTTTAAAATTTGATCGCATAATTTTGAGTTTGTACAATGTTATCTCTGGCAGGGCTGTGCACAAAAGAACAAATAGATTTTATTTACAACTTGGCAATATCAAATAATACACAGGTGCAGCGCATCCTGCGTATCCTGCGTATCCTCATCTGTTTGTGTCACTCTTTCTTTTAGTTTGAGTTTAGTATTGAATCTCCCCAGCGGCGCCGTGAAGAAAAATAAAACATGACACCTCGGAATTGATGCCTACAGAGGCTCGTTGCGCAGCAAGCCGACCTGACCGCAACGCAATATGGCACACGAGGCTCAAATCTTGAGAGCGAGAGAAAGAGAGGGAGAAATGGAGGGGG
>NW_026267422.1:43805-52432 GCF_000697945.3 Frankliniella occidentalis | reverse complement strand
AAAAATATTTTTAAAAAATTCCTAAACAAAACTACAGACAAATAACGCGCAGCGTCTGCTGCTTAGCTGCGAGGCGAGGCGCCTACTGGGCCTACTGGGCCTGCCCCTGATGTCCTGTCCGTGAGGCGCTCCTGACTGACGACAGCTGATGACCCCACCGGCCGGCATGGGCCTCGGCCCCGCCCCGCCACGCCCCAGGACGAACACAAAGAAACTGCCGCCGCGCCTGCTTGAGGATATCGTCGTGTGTGAGGCGGCTAGGGTAGGGTATACACGTCCATATTAGTGCATAGGTTGTTGCTCTTTTCCAAGAATGAAGCTAGTTTTCTTTCGCTAATTGTTTTTACAAATCATGTGCGTTGGTTTGCCCTTTCCTTCGCGGGTCTTCGTGTCGTACCGCTGGGACCTGCTCGGTGCTCCGCATGCGGGTGCGACTCGATACTGCCCGGCCCGGTCGCCCACTCTCCCTTTCGCCCGGCAGATATAATCGGAACGGCTGGGCCGGCCGGGCAGGGCCTTTCATCTGGGCCGCCGTGCTCCTGATCAAGACCCAATGAGGAGATGAATGGTCGAAAATGACTTAATACTCTATCAGAAAGGCTAAAGCCGATGTGAGAAACAAACTATACCCGGGTGTCGAGGTTCATGTTTAACTGGCTTTTCTATCTGCGCGCCTCAAATGTTCGTTAATTTACGTGGATATCTTCCCCTGTGATGATAGAGGCGAAATGGAATGATATATGATCTCCGTGGCGAATAGCTGCAACTGAACAAATGTCTTGTCGAACGTGGCTTACCACAATGTTCGAGAAATGTAGTGGAAAATTGGCTAGGCGCCCGCTTTTGTATCAAATCGCCCAGGGGCGATCGCTATACAGTGACTTTTCGGTTTTGAATGTAGCGTTAAAAGTAATTACCAAAACCCGAGCCAAAACCAAATTAATACATGTTTAGTCGTATGGTAAATGGCAATATTGGATAAGCACAGGAATTCGGGGTCCCATGTCAACCCTGAACCTGATGTGTCCAATTTAGACGAGTTGATTCTTCCGTGATCAACACCCGGCCCGCTCGGGACCAGGGCGGGACGTGGTGTGCGTAATGTTCCAAGGCCTCAAGGCCTCCCGGCCAAATAATCCATCGCCACCCGACGACCGGATTTGGCTGCGGCGGACTGGTTTCGTATTGCTATAAAAGGTGTCAAGTTTAATGCATTCTTCAGTATGGTTTTTATGTCACCGTAAAGCCCTCTATGCTTCGTGTTGCGTTTGTAGGTCCCTCGGTCTCAACTCTACTACTACTACTTTTTGTTTTTCTTGCCACTGAAAAGATTCCTAAGCAACAACCCCCAAATCAGTGATAAAATAAGCAGCTTCCTTCGCCTAGAGTGTTCGTGATGAGAGCGTTGTATCAATAGGAGCAAAAAAAAAAAAAAAAAAAGACAACGATAAATGTGCTCTAATTCCATAATTGCAGGTTGCTTGGACGAAAGTGCCAGCTATAAATCAACCTGATACTATGACCATGGTTAAATTTGTTGGTTTTTGACGGATGGTTTATAGATATTTGTAGGCCCCCTATACGACATTCATCTATTTTAACGATTTTGGCAAATTGAAGACTTTTCTTAAGAACTTCGACAAAAACAAGACATTTATTTCCTTGGTTTACTCTCTCGCTCCCCGGCATAGTCAAGTGTAGAACAGTGCATCTGCAAGCACCAGCTGTTCTTGGCGCGGCGGGTTGGAGCCGATCCCTCACTCGGGTTTTGTTCCTGGCCCACAGTGATCGGCACTGGATCGGCACGCAGCAGGTCGACGACGCCACCGCGGCACGGTCGGGTCGGCGGTGCGAATAATTGTAGAGTGTGCGAAAAGCGGGCGCGTCGTGCCGACAGGCGCGTTTCAGCATCCCGATTCGCACATGGGTAATTGTCTAGTCTGGTGTGTGTTTATGTGTTTGTGTGGGGGGGTGGGGGGGGAGGAAGGGAGGGGGGGTTAATGCGTGATGTGCGAAACTCGCCCAGCCTACCGCTTTCTGTTTGCACCGTAAGGGTCGGGTCCTTTTTGAGTTGAACTTCGTGTAGGATTGTAACGTGCTCTCGCAACCACCCACTTAAGCCTATTTCCCTTCCCCCCGTTTCATAGTCCAAAATATTGCACTTCGAATCGACACAAATCGGATAAAGTAATTTCTGTAACTTAATTCTGTCCATAACCGCTTCTACAGTTGTGTAAATCAATCAATAATCTAATTCCTTTCTTGCCTGTACAGTACAGCGTCACTGTTAAGAACCACACTCTTGAAAAGGCACGAAAATGCCCAAACAAAGGTGCTAAATTTTAGTGCCTTTGGATACTTCGCCTTTCTAAAGGCGTTTAAATTAAGCACATATATACACAGCTAAGCAGGTAGGACTGGAAGGGTTTTAATGCCTTTACTGCACTCTAAGAAAAATTACAGATTTGTGTACAGAATTTGTTACAGTTTTCTGTATCCAGGCACTGTGATACAGCAATTTGCATCGATGATACAAAATCTTGAAAAAGTTTATAAAAATTTGTAAACATTACAAAATTTCTAATTAATTTCAATATGTTATATTAATTTTACAATTTTCCGTAATCTGATAACAAATAAAAGGTGTTTAAATTTAGTTCCCTTGGACACTTTAGTGCCTTTGCAAAGGCATTATAATTAAACACCCCTAGTAAGGCTTTGCTTTGATTTTTCAGTGGAAGAGGCACTTAGTCTTACCTTTGTTGCCCCGTTTTCTGCCGCTTATTAGTTATGTTCTCTGACTTGGTCCGGCTACATGACGACTCCATGCCACGGAGGCTACCGCCAGGAAGGTCCGACTGAAAGGGGGGGCGACACTCGATTTTTCTGTTACCAAAGTGCCTTGGGTTTACACGAAAATTCCTGAATTAAATTACGCCTTGAAAAGTTGACGGACGAAGTCTGTTTTAACAGTCAATAAGCTTGTGAACGTGCCAAGCCTCGCAACGCACCTCCTTTAACGATAACTATAGAAACTCAAAATCAAACAAAACAAAATCCACAGACGTTAGGGAAGGGGATTTCCCCCCACTCCTTGCCTCTACTTGCCCTCAGTCCTGGCTGCCCTGTCTCAAGGCCACCACCGCACAAGCCGCCGAGCACTGACCGCTGGCTTGGACTGCAAACCGCTACCGCGCACAGCAGCTCGCGGCCCAGCCCCTCCCCGTCCCCGCCCGCTTGCCTGCCCAGCGGCCCGTGCCTCCGGGCGCCCCCACCCCTCTCCACTGTAAAAAAAATCCATCTTAATTTTAAGAACACGTGTTTGGAAGCAATTTACAAAACAAATATGCTCTTAAATTTAAGAACAAATGTTTTATGAAAATTAAGAACATGTTTTGAAAATTAAGAACGTGTTATGAAACGACAAAAATGCTTTACTGTTCCAGCCTAACGCAAAACTGGAAAATATTTAGTTCTTGTTCCTACGGACAGATGTTCAAACCCGATTTTGTACACATTATAGTTATTTACCTTAACTTACCTGGGTGGATTCGAACCTCGGACCTTTGGGTTCGGATCCTGACGCCTTAGACCGCGCGGCTGTCGGGACATACCTGTGAAGGGAACGCTCGCACCCGACCTTATGCGGCGCTCCGTCCAGGGGCATTCCCAGAGTAGCTATGTGCTTGGTCGGACGGCGTATGTTTGTTAACTCGTTTTTTTTTACATTTCGCTCTGGCATAGCTACATTTCGCTTATCTAATTTGATGATGTTCATCCAATTCTATATTGAACACCAAAATTCTATGTCCAGTGGTCAAAAAAATTGTTTTGAAAAGTCACACTTATTCTTACTTTTAATACTAGCATTCAGAACACTTCTTAAAACTAAGAAAATCTTTTAAATTTAATAAACTTGTTATAAAATTTAATTACCCTTATCAGAATTTTCATAACCTGGTTTGCAAAATTAAGAAAACTTCTTAAATATCATAATCTGTTCTTACGTTTAAGAACAACTGAAAATGTTATTAAATTTAAGATACATTTTGGTCTTAAATTTCAGAATATTTTTTACAGTGTCCTCTACTGCTGTCACTTTGGCTTAACGTCTGTCTTTGGGTCTTAGTCACGCTTAGGGCGTCCTAAGGCTGCCAAACATCTGCTAACACCTCTCTTTATCTGTTTCCAGGTGAGTTTTCGGAAGAGTACATCAGTGGACCGCCCACCGCCCCCTCTCCCAGACGCTCAGGTTGGACGCCCACGGATTCTCAAAAGATCGCATTGCCACGCCCCGCCACGCCCAGCCACGCCCCGCCACGCCATGCCACCTCACCTCTCGCCACGCCCCGCTTGTTATCGCTTTTGGCTCACCTCGAAGCACAGAATGTGCCTTTGTTGCGTTTCGCGGCCCCAAGGACGCAGGTTCAGACGGAGTCATGACCATACGCGGTCAGCGACGCTCTCTGTGTGTGCGTTCGCGCTACCTCGGCGTACGCAAAGTAAGGGTCGAAGACATTTTAATTTATTTCATTTTAAAGTGTGTAATGTAAAGCTCTCCGCCAAAGGCGAGCGGAGGGAGGAACTAGCAGACGCTTCTCACTGCGTACATCAGAAATGCCGTCGGACTTTGTTGCGGCATGATCATCGGCGTAGAGAGACCACTTTGTTTCGGCAGATGAGAAGGTTGGCCAGCCACGGCTGACTTGCCAGCTCCTCTTGGCAGGAACTCGCTATACTGCTACTGTGCCGCTGCGGCCCGCGCCACGCCGCCTTGCAGCGCCTGGCCTCGCTGGAATTGAGGATCTTCCTGGAGAGGAGGAAGTGACATTCAGGCGGCACCGGCCCATCTCTGCTGACCCACCAAGTACGCACGGCGGTACGCACGGCGCGGCGGGGCGCGCGGCCTCACATGTCCCCTGGCGGGTTATTGCAAGATCGTTGGTTAATGGAGTAGCGCCTCGGCGTGAACGAGGACGCTTAACGACACTGCCGCCCTTCGCAAATACGGGTGGTGGTGGTTCGGGCCGGTCTGGCATTTCGCTGCAAGTTTAGCACAGCGCCCCTCCCGCCCCCACCCCTTGCCTCTCTCCTCCTGCGCTTCGTCATTTTTTAAATGCTTATTTTAGTCCCTCTTTAAAAGGGCAAATGCACTAACCTATAGATATTTTTTCTTTAATGAAAGCGTACACGTACGTGCTTCTGCAGTGATCAGCAGAAATGCTGACTGGTTTGTTAGTTATTCTGTATACTTTTGTGAGATAAAGAGCAGCCATTTTTTTCGTGCCCCTACAACGGCATTTAGTCTTGTATACTGCATGAAGTATTACCTTTGTATAGATGCACAGACTAAATTGTTGTGAACCTCTTCAGACACAGCTATTTATTTCTGACGTGCACTCCTGCTCATTTTCCAATACCCAGTAACGTTCAGGTACTTGTTTACGGGCCAAGAATGTCAGAAATACGTTGCTCTGTCCAAACAATAAGGTCACAACAGCCAAGTTTAGGCCCGGGATCGGGATAGTGCCTATAATTTCAAAGATTTTTGCATATCTTTACTTCGTTTGTCTCATCTCTGTGTGTGCGCGCGCGCGCATGTGTGTGTGTGTGTGTGTGTGTGTGTGTGTGTGTGTGTGTGTGTGTAATTTTAGGCCGAAAACTGCACAATTATAGTGACCCATAGTGAGCCGGCCCGGCCCGCTCCTCACCCCTTTCGACACGCATTCGTGGAAGCCCTGTGGCCACATTTGATGACCTTTGCGTTGGCCGGCTCTAGTCGCGTGGCGTGGGGCGGCGCTTTGACGTTTGCCCGGCTGATACGGGACCTGAAATCATAGACTCGTCGGGACGCGAGGAGCTGACAAGGAGGAGAGGGGGAGGAGACGGGCGAGGCTCGATTTCAAAATAACCACGAGGTGCACACCGAACCTGTCTCTTTCTCGCTTGCTGCTGCGGCCTTTTTGTATCTCGACCGACCCCCCACTCCTTCCCTTACCAGCCCGTCTCTTCTGCCCTCCCCGCGGTCGACCATAGGAGTGTCCCTTCTCTCTCGCACTCGCCCTCTCTCTCTATCGGTCTTTCCCTCTCCGCGGAGCTCTAGCAATCTGTCTTGCTCATCGACACTCGCAGCCGATTAGTCGATAGCCCAATGGGCACCCTTACCGACTGCCGAATGAGTTAGTGGTCGCCGCAGGTAGAAGGCCAACACTCCACAGGAGACTACAATTTTCTTTAAGAAAATGAAGTTGGCTTTTTAACTTTTTTTTTTTTTTTGAAATCTCGTCATTGTTAGAGAAGGCTGATCGTCTAGCTAGGTTTTACGATATTGCAACAACATTTAAGTTCTTCACTTTTTTGTGTCGCATCAAATATTACAGAAATGAATTTGTTACTCTTCGACTGAAACTTTAGTTCTATTTTCTCATTAAGTAAACTAATTCTTACTTAAAATGTTGTGAAACGTCGTCACTGGAACATTTCATTTGGAAAATTGAAGAGAGGGTGGTTTTCTTTTTTGGAATGCAATGTGGAAAATATTTTCCTTTCTTTCAAGGCAGTAATTTTTTTAAAGAAGGTTATCCATCTCCTGCCTTTCTCGTTTATTCCGGTCGATTAAGAACGCTATGGCTAGTGTAGTAGAGCGGTCCGCGGTCACTTCATTGCGGTCAAGAAGTGTGCTCTGAGATCATCATTAGTGTGAAACTGACCCCCGGCTACCGCGCGCCTGGGCGCGCCGACCCTGACCGCGCACAGCACTACTTGGCATGCGAGTGAGAGTAGCGCCGCCAGTGCCACGCGACCGTGTCGTCTTCCTCTTCAGTCTCTAATGAAGACTGCCCTCGACTGCTCTCTTGCACCTCTCAAGAGCTGGTGCGCAACCGTCATCATAAGACTGCGTCTGTGTGTAAAATAAAAACAAACAACAAAACATAACGGAATCCCCCTATTTTTATTAACACCAACTTACAGAAATTTTCAGGTAATTTAAGGCGCACTATTATGTACTTCGAGAATTGTGCCAGAAACGTTTACTTAGAGAGGATCCTCCTCGTTTTCTCAGGCGTCAGGGTTGCCAGCGACTCACTTTCCTCACTTTTATCCACTATTTTTTAAATGACTCACTTTTTGCTACTATTTTGTGGAAACACTCACTATTCGTCACTTTTTCGGAGGTCAAGGCGGTAAAATGACTATTTTACCGCGTCCCGTGAGAAATTTCGTCAGTTTTGTACAGAAACGTGATTCAAATTGTCGCTGCTAGTGACTGAGATGAAAGTTAGTATACGTTCATCGATTAACCCATACAGAAAACTGCTGCATGACGCATGCCGATCACTAGAAAATAACGCGGCTCGTATTTAAGTCTTTGTGGAACAGTTTCTAAGTGCTTTATTTTTTTTCCACTCAATCTTAAGTCATGATGAATGTGTGCAAAATTATAAATTATAAAATTCCAACGTATAACGTCACTTTTACCCCACTTTTTAGACGTAAAAAGTCACTTTTTTGTCACTTTTTTGAGATCAGGGAAGTCACTATTCTACTATTTTAAACCCTCTTGGGCGCTGGCAACCCTGTCAGGCGTTCTTTTTGAAATTTTGAAGTTCCTTAAATTTAAACTCCCTTTCCCAAAGCTATAACAGCAGGGGAAACATCCGCACTTGTGTTCTTTTAGCGTGTGTCATCGAGTTGCCCGAGGTCTCTTCTCTTGCCGCTCTTCACTCTCTGGCCCGCCACGTCCCGCCAGGCCAGTGCCACGCGACCGTGTCTTGTCTTCTTCCTCTTGTGCCTCTTTAATGAAGATTGCTAGCGGGGGGCGGCCCGAGATGCGTCGGCTGCTGCTGTCGGCCGCCAAGGTGAAGAATCCTTACCGAGCCTGAGCCTTGTAGGGCGCGGCTAGCGGCGCCAGGGCTCAAGAGGATCACACATGTGGGTAATGGATTTCGTTCCCGCTGCTCCGCCGCCTCTTATGGTCTCTCTCTCTCTCTCTCTCTCTCTCTCTCTCTCTCTCTCTCTCTCTCTCTCTCTCTCTGCGATGCGGTATGGTCATTAGCGCGCTGCTCTATAGCAGTGTTTTGCCGCACCCTGCGCCCGGTGTGGTCTGAAGCGAAACACCACAATCGGACTAGATTAGGCGGTCGTGTATCAAAAAACGAAATAATATTCAATATAACTCGTTTCCGGAGCGGTGGCGGTGGTGTGCCGCGGGTATGCGAGAGGAATGGTGGTGGTGGTGGGGGGAGGGGGGGGGAGAGAACAAGTTTCTGGAGTGAGCCAAGTGCCAGTGGGTAGGTCCAAGGCTGCTGTGCTACTGTGTGTGTGTGTATGTGTGGGTGTGTTTGTGTGTTAGGGGAAAGGGGGGGGAGGGTGATTAATTCGGTGGCTACTGTGGTACAATGTAACCTCTGGGCATATCATCATTCACACCTTGAGGATGCGGACAGCGCCAACAGCGGTCCGCCGGTGTTATCTTGACTTGAGCAGTTACGAAATTTTGAGCTCCGGGGAGAAACAAACTCTGACACCGGCATGCTGTGGTTGTGTACGGGCTGTGGATCATCACATATGCATGCATTCCGGAGCCGCGTGCATCGTATGCGCGTGTGCGGTTGTGCGCGGGGGGG
>NW_026267422.1:15723-43755 GCF_000697945.3 Frankliniella occidentalis | reverse complement strand
GGGGGGGCACTTGCACGGGGGACGGAGTGGGGATGTGGAGCCCCTGGGTGATAGGCAGTGCCGTCAGGCCGTCGTGCGGTTCGGGCTCGCCTACTCGCACGGGGCCTGACGCTCGCCGCCCCTATTCCTCCGCACTACGCTGCGCGTCGCGTTGTTGAAGGGTGGCCACTTTTAGCTTTGGCCGGGTCGCACGCCAACGTAGACTGAAGAAAAACAACACTCATCGTCATCTATGTACACGGTAAAAACCAATTGCAAAGCAAACACTTTGCAGTTAGAGGATTTGGAAACTTAGTGCTAAAAGGCTAATAAAAAACAATGTTGCTATTCACTCTTAAGATCTAACGAACGACGTGTTCATATTATGAACGTCGTGTTCTTAATGTGAACGTGAGATTCATAATATGAACAGAGGCGTTCATATTATACACACTTTTTGTTCGTAAGATTTTAGTAGTGTAGCTTGATGAACATTTGCGAATACACCGTAAGCTGAAACGCATTAAACAGCAAATGCTCTGTATTTGGTCTGTATTACAGTTACTTTTTCAACTTAACATTTTTAATGGTCCGCTTTGCCCTTCAGTGTGTGTCCGTGCGGGCGGCTGCGCGCTGGCCATTTGAGATGCAAGAGCTCCCTGCTAATACAAATACGGGTCGATGCGTTTGAATTGCAAACAAGTTCTTCGAGTGCTGCGTGCCGGCCGCGTTTGAATTGTAGCGAGGTAATCCGTCGTTTGCATCTGCCGGCTTGTGTATGAAGCACTCTCCCTGCAGTCGTAGTGCTGCAGCCGGGTCAGCTGCGTCGCTCCAATTTCGCTCGCTTAAAATTCAGGAAGATAAAAGCTGGTCACGATCGGTGAAGCGGGCCACTTTGTACGGGCTGATCACTCACACGTCGCGCTGACGCGAGAGAGAGAGAGAGAGAGGGGGGGGGAGGGGAGGGGCAGGCCCTGGCCAGCGAGCGGAGTGCGTTAACTGCTGTAACTTGGTAACTTGAGTTACGTCACTCTTCGCTGAGGTCCCTGCTCATCGGCTTTTAATACCGCCGCGCCGAGCTGCTTGACGTGCGGAGATGGATTCGTTTCTAGAGGAAGAGGCGACATAGTAGTGGTGTACACACTCGCCATCGGGGCGTTTGCTGCGAGGTTTGCTGGACATTAAAACTTGCACTTGCAAATAAAATAAACTGAATAAACTGAAAACTGTGCATTGAAATATCCAGTCGAACACGGAAAACTGTGCATTGAAATATCCAGTCGAACACTGAAAACTGTGCAATATCATGTTGAGCACTTGCGTGTGCACGCCAGTTGAACACTTAATTTATCAGTGTGATCATTGAGCAAATATGAAATGTCCATTTGGACAGTCCGATGTACTGTTGCACGCGCAACAGTGTTTCTCTCTTCTTGTCTACCCCTTTAAGGCACTACGGCCTGCCCTGCTGCACCCCAAGCCAGTAGGCATCATCCAGAAAGTACATCGTACATTCGCCGTTTACGTAAGTGCCAAGTTTAGGTGTGCAAGCTCTCTTAACGCCTGATAGGTAGGCAACACCCCGCCTGCAGTGCATGCGTGTACTGCGGGTTTGCCTACCCGGAGCCTCGCAGGCGCCGAGCTAAGCTTCCACCGTAATTTGCCGAATGAATTGGACAGAAACGGACGTTCTTTCTGGACGATACTATGAACGCACAAAACTGAACGGAAACACGCCAAACAGACAGAATTTGAATCCGTAGGACATATTTTTTCTGACAAATTTATTCCTTTCACAAAACAACTTCTGACACAACATCTTCTCTTCCGGTTTAAACGCTAGAACTGCTAAATTGGTGTCGTCCTACGAGTATAGTCTACGACGCATCATCGACACTATCAACAACGAACTATGACGACCGAAAGACCATCGTATCTCCTAAATTGATGTCAAGCAAGCATGTCATTAGGTATAAGGATTATCTGAAATCGAACACTAATCGAATGGCTGCGCGTCTATCCAGCGCCCTGCTCGCAGTGTCGGTGCTGGCGGGCGGCTCGTCGCTGGCTTTATGGCGCGGCGCTGGCCCGGGGCCGGCCGGCCGGCGGGCGGCGAGCGGTACTGCATTGGCAGCGCATTGGGTTACCATTGGGGAGCGCTATGCGGCGCTGCGCCACGCCAGGTTCCGACAAGGGCTGTTGTTGTGACTTTCACTCGCGAGTGTGTGTGTGTGTGTGTGTGTGTGTGTGTGTGCCTGTGCCTTGTATCGATGGTCTTTAGTTTGGGCATGCCGCCGGCCCCGAGCTCACATGCTCAACTTCCTAGAGTTGTGCCAGTCGCAGTAATTTGGAGCTCGTCTATGGAGAATAGTGGGGCCGGTTTACAACAGCGCCTCGCGCGAACTGTTGTGGGCTCTCGTCTGGACACCGGGAGGGAATAAAAGGCAAACACGGAGAAGCTCGCGTCTCTCTCCTTAACTCCTCTATGAAGCGGTCAGCCCGGGGCTGTTATCGTCGTTAATGACCCTGCTGCAGACCAACCGCGAGGTGAACCCCTCTCAGCCTCCCCCCCTCTCTCTGCATTGATGACAGGGAAGTCGTTGGAGAGCAATTAAAGCGCGTGCCCGCGATCTAATAGTGATGAATGCCGCACCTAAACGTTTAGCAATGACGAGTGGTCTGACCCCCTAATAACGTTGTCAGCAGAGGTAAACGTTTCGTGAAACGTTTCTATCCGCCGCAGCCGTGTTGCTCCTGCTTAGGTGTGTTCGAGTGTTGCTATTTCGCCCATAGTATAGTAGGACAGAATTGTCGTACGACATTCGTTGAACATTCAAATTAAAGATTCAGCCTACCGGTATCAGCGCGATATGCGAAAAGAGATTCTATAGCTAAATTATCTATTTTCACTCCAAACCCAAACCAAAAACTTGACCGGCCTGCTATCCAGCGACTAGTTTTGCATGCAAGTAAATTCGCAAGCTACTAGAGAAATGCTTAGCCATTCATAGAGCTGGCGCACCGACCAACCGGTCTGCTATATCACTATCCAGTTCTTTCACCCTCTGCTTGTGACGTCCGTTGGCTTTAGAGTGTAAGGGCTGATGATTTGCTCTTTTTGCGGTTGGTCTACGATGTCGGTCGCCTGCCTGTACCCCTTTGCCGCCATACCAAACGACCTGGTCCTGAGTGTAACGCCCTTCTTCCTGCACCTGTTCAAGGCGGCGGGCCGCGGCGGGCCGCACTGTGTCGCCCTGCTTACGGCGCCGGCCCCTAATGGCACGCCTTATTCGCACTCGCCGCCTCATTATGCCCCGCGGCGCATCAGGCGCTGCAGCGGGGCTGTTCTCACGCCGCGAGGCGCAACCGGCAGCCGCCCGAGAGTTATTTGCAGAAACAGTTGGCGAAGACACGCGAAATTTCAGTGGTCATTATCTTGCCTCCAGTACACTACAGTAAAAAATCAACAACAACAAAAACATGACATCTGATTGAGGATGATAAAATTTGTAGTTTGAGAACGGGTAAAAGTTTCATCTTTGGCGGGTCACATCCAGAGAGCAAACGTCCACTGCAACTCCTGGCAACTCCCTGAAGGGTTGGGAAAAAAAGGTGTTGTCCGGTAAACTTGAAAATTCTTCGAAACTTAATACCAGTTTCAGCCGATGAGTTAAAGATGGCATTCAGAACGAATTCAGTCCGTTTTCAAATGGTGTGCTAATTATGGGGTGTTTTGTTGTTTTTTGGTGGCTAGGTTTGTTCCTTTTCATCTGAGCATTTTTTTTCGGGTACTGATGTTTGCCCCCTTCCCACTAACGTTTGCCGCTCGCTCACTGAAACGATTGTTGAAATGTCATACGCATAAAGAAAGACTCACACGCGCAGGCAGTCCCCCAGTTAAATGTGTGCAGAGCGCTGTGCTCGTTATGCGTTCGTGATTATTTTGATGGTAATGGCGGCTAAACAAGTTCCATTTCGGTTCGCCATTCTTCTTGTGCTCCCATGCGGGCCGGGGGCTGCGCCGGGCTGCGCGCGCCTAGTCCAGCCGGCGCACCGCGGCCCCAACTGGACCTGCTGTTGCATAGCGCGCGAGCTGAACCGGTCGGCGGGCCCGGCCCGGCTGGGGGCTGGGCAGTCCTGTCGAAAGGACACCACGCCTTTACCGTATTTAATAAAACGAGGAAATCTGCTGCTGTGCAGCCATAAATATTTGCGCGTTTTGTACAGAAGTCTGTGTGGACTTAATCGAGACCATCGTGATATTTCTCAACGAAACGTTTGGCATGGTGTCGGCACCGCTCTCTGGAAATCCAGTTTGGCGAAACAATCAGCAGTTAGTCTCCTTAATACTGTAGAACATGCTTCGTCTGTGGCTCAAATGTGCGGTTGTTGTTACTATCATCTCATTTTCGTGTCTCTTTTCTGGCACTGTTGCAGCACTGCAGCTTTGATCTGATAACCGACCCACGTCGGTCGGCTAATTACCCAATAAATATAGCAGCCGTGTGTCCGAGCGAGAGGCATGACCACCAAATAGGGCGGTGATGCGACAGGACAATCGGCACGGGGCGCGGGTCTCCAGTGTCTCCAGCTTGACGGGGGGCTATAAATTTATTGCACCCGTCTGATCGGCTTGCATGACGGACTCTAGTCGGCCGAGAGCAGCATTGTGGTTGCGGTCAGAGGAGGGTGAAGCGTTCGTTCTCATGGTTGCGGACGGGGTCAGTCGCCTCGGTGCAAACCCTCCCGAAATGCTGCCGTCCGGTTGACGTTGCATGTGACGTTGCGCGCGAGTCGTCTGAAGCGAGCAGCTGCCCCGTGAGACCATCACCCTTAGGACCAATTACCTCACAGGGGATGTCGGTCGTCGGTAGGTTTGGGAGGAGGCTTTTAAGCCTAGGCAAGTGTGTGTGTGTGTGTGTGTGTGTGTGTGTGTGTGTGTGGTGTTCCCGTGAGGAAACGAGGCTCCCTGCTGTGGCATTGTGTGCGTGTCTGTCCAATTGTACGTGTGAGGGAGCGGGGGGCTAATCGCAAACTCCCAACGAGTTACCTCCTCGTTAGAGCCGTGTGTACCTTAGTTTCGACGGCAGGGCAGGGCTGCGCTGGTGTGGCGTGAGGCTGCCAGGCTGCCGCGTGTCTAATGCTCTAATCCCTCCCCCGCCCGTCGCCTTGTCAACTTCTCGCAGACCTCCACCTTCACACTCCCATGACCATCATTTGTACGTTTTCCTCCTTTAATTTTTTTATTTCTTCTTTCGCTAGTTCACACCAACTTCTGTCGTAGACGCACTTCATTAAGGGTCCTCTGCTTCCGTAGACCACTTTTTTTATTGAGACGTGTAGTATAGTTTCTTGGTCTGATCCCCTATTTAGTTGTTATCCCGTACTTGTTTGAAGTGTTGTTGTACTACAGTTAAATTTGCAGAGCGATACTATCGTTGGCCGGCAATTGCTCAGACAATAACAATAAATGGAAGCCCGCGCGCTTACCTGCTGCGGTGGTCGAACTTGCCCATGACCCCCGACCACCGGTATTCATGGCTCGTCCTAAAAGTCGCCGAGAAAATAAATCAGGTGCTGGGCGCCTCGGCCTTTGCCTTGGCGTGGCGTCGCGTAGCGCCACCGCCCCACGGCGCCGCGCTTGTGGTCGAGAGACAAACGGACCGTAATCCATTTAGCGACGCGCTCTGCCCTCCTGGCGGCGCCTGTAGGCCGGCGGCGGCGCCTTCGACTGTGAGAAGGGAAACGACCTTAGACCGCACCTGGCGTGGCGTGGCGCGGTGTCACGTGCTGGCGTGGGGAGGCGCGGCGTCAAGTCCATGGGAACTTGTGTCAGTGTCACAGCCATACCGCACTGCTAAAAGCTTACGGTGAATATCACCTTAAGCTCCAGTGAAATTCGCCGTAAGCTTTTTAAAGTGCGTGGTGTGGGCTGCGTTTTACAGTCTCATACACTTAAAATAATTTACCTAACATGCTGAGCTCTGAAGAATGTTCTCGTCCAGTAGTCCCTCTTGTTGTCCAGGAAAAAAAGAAAAACACAAATAGAACAACAAATCAAATTAATTAATTGGGTTTTCTTTTTTCGTTTCCGCAGGTGAGCGGCAGTCGCTGTTAGACCAGCGGGAACTCGAAGGCTGGTGGAGATGTACTCAGTGAGTCTGGGTATTCAAGGTAACATCTCGCTCTGCAAATAAGCAACAATAATTGGCCGGTATGTCGCGCGGCCTGGACGGAATGCAGTCATTTACGCCGGGAGACCTGAGAGATAAATCTGGTGCACCATTTGCCCGGGGTTTTTTTCAAGCATGAAAAATTTACGTTATCTTCGTGGCTGTCGTACGAAGCGCACGATCCTCATCTGCTTTCGATCCGAAGGTTGTTGAACTATTCTTCACCCTAAAACCAGCTCTTTGACATGCAATGCAAGCACCAAAACACCGGTTCAAGGACCACTGTGAAAAACATATTTGTACATGTACGATATATTTTGTAATTTGCCATTACACTCAGAGTCGTTCATGTAAGTACAACCCCCTACTGTCACTCGATATTCGATTCCAAGTCGATACATAGGGCTAGTAAATTGTACAATTTTAGATTGTACTTGTACAACTTCTTCCATGAAAAATTGTCCTGCACCCGGTACGACAATTTTCACAGTGACGGGGGTAGGGAAAAACACATGGGGCGTCCTCGAATCGGTGCCTTGGTTCTTGAACATCAAGGAACTGGAACTGCTTTTACCGTGTTGTTCCAGAATGAGGAGAAACACCTACCCCCCTCCAAATCAATCCAACGTTTAGTGGCCTTTTCTAGACCCCCTCAAGATTGAGATTTATTCCCTCGTATCTAAAGTAACAAATCCATACACATTTCTATTTGTCCTAATTCCATTCTTTCCGTTAAGTGTTTGTTTGCTCTCTGGCGTTGGTTTCTTTCACTGCTTCTCCGACCGGTGTAACTCGCGCGATTCCGCGTCGAATCTCCCGCTGCCGCCACATCGTAAACATTTATACGCGCCCATTTCCCCTTAAAGGCGCAGCGAAGACGAGGTAAAGGTGAATCTCAATCTTTAAATGCATACTGCGGAATTAACGCAGTTTTGGCTCTGCTTTCTGTTCTCGATCCGAATTCGAGGCTTAGCTGCTTTGCTGTTGAGGTAGACATAGGCCGGCGTCATTAGGCCTATGTACGCTCCAAATCTGGGGTGTCCAGCAGCTGTGCGACTTACGTCTCGCACTTTTGCAGGACACCTTGACTTTTTGCACCCTTTTCCTGAAGAGGGGCCCAGGCAAGCGGTGTCCAATAATAAGAGGGCACCTTACTTTGAGTTTATAGCTGCGCAAATAGAGTAGTATTGCATACGTTAGGAGGTCTTCCACACGCGCAAAGAGAGGCTTAACGATCACAAGAGCACATGAGGTGCACCTGTATCGTTACGTCACGCCGGATTCGTCTCATCCTGCGCAAGGTCGGGGCACCTACCTGCCGGGTACTTGGCCGGACACCTGCCCGGGCGTGCAGGTTGGGGTACCCGTCAGCTGCCACCCGCAGAACAAAAGAGGCTGCCCCCCTTTTGTCCGCTTGAAATCAATAATCACCAGGAAGATAGGATCGCTGCGGCGCGCGGCCGTGTCTGCCTGCGCAGCTTGCGCGCCCAATGGGTGGTCGACCACCGGGATCACGACGACCGGGGATGGGGAGGGGAGTGGAGGGGAGAGCTACATTTCTTTGCATTACGCGGCTCATAAGTCGATCACCGGCGTCGGGTGACTTGTCGAGGAAAAAGAATAACAGCGTTAATCTCGTTTTACACCGGGTTTGTTGTGGACATGTATTGAGTATTTGGTGCATGCGCCCTCTATCTTTGCGTTATTTACTGAAAACCTTCCCACCGAGAAGGTAGTGAAATGGCCGTATGTGGGTATTCAGTTAATACTTATTATATTTTCTCACCGGTTCTCACACTCTAAATGGGAAACGGCAATTTCTTATCCATCCAAGATGTGTTCTGAGCACGCTTTAATTTGGTTAAAATTTGTATTTGAAAAGCTAGCCTAAGTACAAATAAACTATATTTGGTATGCCTAGTTTAGAGACAAACTTGCATCTGATTGAGATGCCCATGGACAAACCCAGACTGGTCGAACAAAATTTGAAGGTGGGTATCAAAAGTTCAATAGCTGCAACGGAACATTTCTCTCAGCGCGACGGATGCAAAATTCTCTTTTCCCATTTAGAGTGCATCTGGGTTTCAAGAGTGCTCCGGAACACATCACGGCGCAGCACTGACGTGAGTTCTCCCCCGCCCCGCCTTTCGCCCCGGCCGGACCCGCCTGTTCACCTGCCGCCTTCGCCCCGCGGGTCCGCGGGAAGAGCGATGGGGGAGTCTGTCGCGCGCTGCTTCCGCGCGCCGCATGTCGCGTCGTTACGTGCGTGGACGTGCAGCACGCACTTACTTGCTGAACATACCTCCGGACAAACTTCAGGCTTCACATAGCATATTATTAAATAAAATAGTTGAGCGAATATGAGAATGGATTCTAAATTAATTCTAGCGGCGATCATGGTGAAAAACAATACATTTGCTAAATCAACATGCAATGTTTTCATAAAATGCCATAATACTAGATGGCAACAAACTTCCCATGAGCTTAGATCCTCCATTATTTTACTCCAAAAAATAATAAAACTCACGAAAAAAAGAAACTTCAGGAAGGCGCAAGTCTATGTAGGAAGAGTTTAACTATGGTGTTAGAGAAAGCAAAACTCCCTTTGCCACTTTCACACTAAAAGTTAAAGATAATCAAGATTTGCGCAAATCCCGCATCGGGGATGGGTAGTTGTAGCAGGGGAGCGAAGACGTATCTACACGCTAATTCGCAAACTTGCGCGCGCATTTACTTTGGACGTAACCCATACAGCACAACGTGTCGCGCTTACATCATAATTACCTGGCCTGCCCGCCGTGCTGCTCGCCCAGCCGGTCGGGGGAGGGGGCGGGGGCCGGCCGCCCCGCTCGGCTCGGCTCGCTGGACACCATTCGCCCGGGCCATTTGCCGCGCGGCAGCCCCGCTTTTTGGGGCCATCTGGGCCGGCGCTGTGCAACATCCACCCGCACACCTCCCCTGGCACCGTTGGCGGGCCAAAAGGCGAGCCAAAAGGACGTTCTCTAGCCTGGCCCGGCGCCCAAGCGACGTCGCTTATGAGGCCTTTTGACACCGGAAGGCGTACGTTGATGCGCCGCGCGCGCTTTCCTCGTCCTCCAACGGCAGCCAAACGCGCAGCCAAAAGCGACGCACGTCGTGACGGTGTCGGACTGTCGGACGTCGTCGCTGTGGAGGACGCACTGCTTTCGGTACGTCCAAAAATTGCTGCAGGTGAACGTCTCTGCGCTGGTTTTGATGCGCGGGAAGAGATTTTTTTCCTGTGCGTGTTGCTGCTGCACTCGGCTGCCCCGCTCGCCCCAAGCCTGCGGCCGACCGGAGCCAGCTGTGCCGCAGCGGATGCTGGGCGCTCGGCTCAGTCCCGCCTGCTCCGGGGGCTGCTGAGCTGCTGTGCCCGGCTCAGTGCCCTGTCCTCATAAACTGGTCCGGGCCGGGCCGCCGCCGCTTGCTCCGACCTTCCACGACAGTCATTTCCATGTCCCTCCCGAAGACTGCAGCGCGCAACGAACGAGGACGCGGCGCCGCCAACTCGACGTGACAACACGGCTTGGCGCTCCGGAACTTTTATCGGTGTGTCTGCCGAACCCCTAGAGTCTGAGCACTGGAAAAACAAAGGTGCTATCTAATATGCCCTTATAGAGGTGTTAGTGAAATTGTGCCTTCACATTTACAAAGGTGCTACTCTGGAAACCCATGTGTGACTTCGGTGACTTGAATGCAGAATATTCTGCATACCTACATGTATGCAGGAAATTCTGTGTACTTGGCAAGTATAGGTATAGATAGTGTGTACTTGGTCAAGCACACACTAAAATCTCCATACACTTATGCAGGAGACTTAGTGTGTACTTGACCAAGTACACACTATCTCCTGCATACTTGACCAAACTATCTCCTGCATACTTGCCAAGTACACAGAATTTCCTGCATACATGTAGGTATGCAGAATATTCTGCATTCAAGTACACACTAGGGTTTCCAAAGTATTTTCAGCAATTCTGGTGACTTTGCAGAGGCATTAAGTCAGTAGCACCTTTAAAGGGTGTTGTGTTGCACTTTTGTTTTTACAGTAAGGCTACCGTCGCCTTCAGGTGCATCCGTGTGGACTGCTCCCTGATGACCGCCGCCGCCAGCTTTTTTCGCCCCTGTAAAGTAGGCTCCGCGTCGGTTTTGTGCACTATCTGCTGTGTGAGCGATGGGCCGAGCGCCATTCTATGTAAATGTGTGGCACACAGAGATAGGGCGGTCTCAATCGATGAGGCAACGGGGTGCGTTTGGGGGCCGCTCGGAGCACGCCTGCAGCGCCTGCAGCGGCGCCTTGCACTCCCACGAGAAATTACGCGTGCGTGGAAACTGAAGTAGTGAGTGATGTGGTCGTAGTGAAAGGTTTGTGCGTGCTGTGCGTGAATGTGTGCGTGTGAGCGAGCACGCGCGTGCGTGGAAACGAAGCCGTTTTGATTCGTGTTTGATAACGCAAGGTCAATAACGCAAACCGGCGCTTCATTTGCGAGTTTAAGGAGTACCCTCCGGGTAGAAACCATCTCTGACTTTCTGAGGGTAGAGGAAAAACTTTCAGCAGAAACTCCCATACACACCCAAAATTGTGCTCTGAATTCAGGAACTGTATCGAAAATTTTGAGACCAATTTCTTGTTTTAAGGATGAAATAGGAGATATAGTAAGAGCATGTTGTCAAAATTTTACGTTCAGTTCTTGAATTAAGAACACTTTTTTGGGTTTAGTTCAAGAAAAATTTCTCAGAACCTGAATTGGTTTTCTCCAGAAATGTTGACATTTCACTGTAAAAATAAATTTCGTGATTTTACGAAATTTTCTCGGTTAATTTTCTAGTACGAAAACTTCGTTTTTAACCAATTACGATACATCGTTATTTTACGAATTGCTTCGTAAAATCCAAAGCTCTAACTAAGGGGTATGAAATTTGCATATATTTTGTCAAATTTTATGACATATGACCCTAAAATTATTTGCATTCGTTACGAAATATGTTTGTAACTTTACGAAATGTTTCGTAAATTGGCCCTAACGAAATATTTTCGTAAATTATTTTTTACGAAGCATTTCGTAACACTTCTTTTCGTAAAATCACGAAAACGTTTTACAGTGTTGCTTCATATTTTGAAGACAGTTATGAGAAATTTTCCGTTAAGTGTATGAGAAGAGTGCCTTAAAGTTTTCCCTCATCCCAAAAGCAGATGTTACCCAACTGTGTGTGTTTTGCAGGCGATGTGCTGGGTGTCGGCGCAGGCCATCATGGTGCCCAGCGGCAAGGTGGGCCCCATCGTGCCCCCGACGCCCCGACCCAGGCGCACCGTGCCCTCGTCCACGTATGCGCCCGCCCCCGTCTACGAGGAGGCCGAGGACCCGTCGATCAACGAGGTGGACGGCGGGCCCCGCTACAACCCGCCCGTGTACCGGCCGCCCCTGCTCAAGCACCTGCTCCTCCGCTCGCACTCGCTCAAGTTCAGGCAGCTCTACGCGCATCAGCTGCCCGAGTACTTCCAGAAAGAGGTGAGGAGATAAGTCAACAATAAATTATAAGGAATTTAGTTGTAGTGCCTGCTCTGGAAACTCAGGTGTGAGACAGTCTAACACCAAATGGTGTTAGGCAAAATACCTCACACCAAACGGTGTGAGGCAAACATACCTCACACCAAATGGTGTGAGACTCATTGTGCCTCACACCAAATGGAGTGATACTTTCTCATACCAAATGGTGTGAGACACAGAGGGTCTCACACCATTTGGTGTGAGGCACAACTAGTCTTACACCATTTGGTGTGAGGTATTTTGCCTAACACCATTTGGTGTTAGACTGTCTCACACCCGAGTTTCCAGAGTGATGACCGGGCTTTGCCCCGAGTCATCGCTTAAAGTCATACTCGGAAAACTCAGCAGCCGTCAGCAGCAGTTAAATAGCCAAATAATTTTGCGTGATGTTATCTTTCATTTCATTGCAATTTTCGTCCGTTAAATTATCTTAATTATGGTCCATAAATATATGCTAGTTTACGGACAAACTGTGTTGCGTGCCCGCGCGAGGCGCTGCTATCTTCGCATGGGTGCCGCGTTAACCCGTCGAGTTTAGCCTCACTGGCGTAGATCCTCTGAAAATCATTACTATCAATAATAATCGTCCAATTATTTCGTTGTCTAATTTATCGCGCCTCGCGCCCCGCCCTTGAGTGGTGAGTGGTAATTGTAATGGAGCCACGACTTACGGCCTCTGGCCGGGGGCGGGGGGGGGGGGGGGGGGGGGGGGGGGGGGGGGGCGACGCGCGTGGGTGGGTCTGGACATTTGCATAGCAATGGCACCCGCCGCTCCTCGCCGCGCCGCTCTCGCTGCTCCCGATGCGCCGGTCGGGAATGACCATCTCTTGCAACACGTTTTGTGTCCAGTTAGTCGCCGTCTGGTTTCAACAGCAACAGACCAGCAGGCGTCCTCCATGACACGCCGACGTTATAGCCTCTTTCTCCCTCTCAGTCAGTTTTACTCTTTTTTGTGTGTGTGTTTTCCGAACTGAATTGGTCCGCGCACACGACGCGGCTCGACACATGTCGCCTCACCACGCGACATGAAGAGGACATATAGGAGTCGGAGAGAGAGAGAGAGAAAGAGAGAGAGGGGGGGGGGGGGTAGAAGGGGAATGCCCGTAAAAACGATACTACGCGCCATTGGCCGTCGTTGGCTCTGATGTGCGCTCAAACGGGTCGCAGTAGACATGAGCTGGACGAGAGCCGGCGCGCCGCTGTTTTGAACGAAGTCGTGGCGCAGATAGCTCGACGGACACGGACGGCCCGCTTCGTGTGGCCCCAGTCGTAAGCGGCTAATTGCATCGTCAGGGATGTATTGCGAGGTGGTCAGAATGTATCACGACTGCTGGATTAAAAAAACAAAAAACGTGTAGTAAGTTTTAGTACGCCTTACCGTCTATGTAAATTAATTAGTGCACGAAATGAAAAAAAGGATAAGCCAAATTAGCTAAATTCAAATAGCAAATTCGCACACATTAGCTTTCAAAGCTAGTTCCTTTTTTTCTTGCTGTTTTCTAACTATTATTTCGGTTTTGAAGTGTGTGGTTTGATAGCTCTTGTCTTCAGTGCTGCACTGTCATCCTCTCACTGATTTTTTGACCCCTTGTCAGTGTCAGTATTCCTGCTGCGTGAAAATCATGACAAGCACACAAGTACACAGTGGGAAACTTTCGTACGGGGTACAGGAAAATTTTCCATGGAAGATGTATCAGACTCTTCTGATACAGAAACGTGTGACATGGGTACAAATTTTTGAAATCTGATCAAGATGTTACAAAATTCTGGATGTGTTACTAATTTCTGGAACAGATACAAGGTATAGTCGTGAGGTTGGATGTAATTTTCTATATCACTGGATACAACATTATGGAACATTGTTGGTAAGGTCCCTGAGAGCCCCGGACGTATCACACGGGGTTCCTGCAGGTCTCCGCATGTAGCCTTAGTGACCGCGCGGGTAGTGACGCGACTTCCTAACTCAGAGGTCTGGTTCAACTCGCGGTTTGGTAAGCCCAAGGAGAACAGGTTAGTCACTTTCAAGTCATTTTGGAGTCTTTGACGTCCCTAGTGACATTCCTCGAGCCAAAATAGTGACTTTTTGATGTCCCTGTGACAATCGTGTTCTCCTTGGGAGGTACGTTTCCAGTAGCGTGAAGAAGTACAGAAGTACGTAAAAAATTATCTCGCAAATTTGCGCATGATAAGTAGGTGAAATCTTCACGGAAAAAGAAGATTAGTTGTCAGAGCGAATACCTTGGCTAATTCGGTGACAGACAAGAAATCCGCGGTGACTTCTAAGAACTAGTTGTCAGAGACAAGAGTAAGTATTGCCACAGCAAACTCGAAAATACGGGTTCGCTCTAGCAGCTAACTCGTGTGTCTGACTACTTATTCTTAGGTTATTTCACAGCGAATTTCTTGGCCGTCACCAAATTAGCCAAGGTATTCGCTCTGACAACCAATATATTTTTTCCGTTTTGAAGGTGCATGCGAATAGGTGAATATAGTTGAGCACATTCAAGTGCTCACCTTGCATTTAAACACTTTCTAGTATTGGACGTTTAAACTCTGTTATACTGTCTAGGTATCAATATTGTTCCCTTTTCTATCGGTTGATGCTTAACCGGATCCCGAACACTACGGTACTACGGTGGGGTGTCACAGCGCGGCTCGTTGCGCTGCTCTCCCAGGTGACGTGGTGGCGGCGGCTCTTTGTGAATATAGTGAAGCACGGCGAGCAAACGCGTTTGCAACAAATACCCGGAAAAGTGCGTGAGAGCATTAGAGGCGACACGGGGAAAGCAGCCGGCTCAGGGGAGAGAAGAGAGAGAAGGATGTGGTGGTGGTGGTGCTGGTTGCGCTCACCACCTCCTTTCCGTTCACAGTTGTTGGCAGAAGCATACAGTCGGCTTCTGCGCCAAGGCGATTCCTAATTAAATATCATACGAGACTCTGACTGCAGTCGAAGTACACTAACGTGTTGGCGCAGAATAAATGGAATTGCCACTAAAAGTTTTTCGCACGAGGACTATTGGGGGCGGATTGGGGTTGTAATTGTAAAAAGAAGAGTCTTCTTCCATTGTAATGAAGTGGTGTTACAATGCCTGTAATCTGGATGAATTTGAAACGATTGGTTACAAAGAGATGGTTAGGTGCAGAACGAGGTTGGGTTTGGAATGTAGGCCCCGCGGCGCGCCTGGCTTCCTCCCCGCAGCTGCACGATGCGTTTGCACTGAGATGGTGCTAGTTGATATGAGGGTGTTGCATTGCAGTGCGCTCGGACCGAGTAGAGGGGAGGATTACCGACCGGTGGGTGAATGAATGGACAGCTTCACACAGTCGAGTGGGCCTCCCGTGTTTGCCATCTGTGCGCATGACTTGCTATAGCAAGACATATCTCTGTTCGTCAACATCTCCTGAACGTCGAGAAAACGACCATATTGAGCCGTTCAGAGACGCGGTCGCAAGAGGACCTCGACAGGCACCTCGCCTCGAGTCAGCCAGCCCTCCGCCTTGAACTCGACGTCGCACCTCTTATTTTACAGCTGATTTCACGTCGTGGCACCGGCAGGCTTTATTATGTAATGAAGAAGTGGACTCGTAGCAAGCCTATCCCAATCAACCACAAATGTGTTATTCTATGCAGGACAACAAAGTAATCACCCTTTAAAACTTTGGCGTAGGAATTATAAATTGAATACTATTTTTTAACAAAGCTCTGTAAAAAAAACTCCGTATGAAACAGACCTCGTAGTCACAGAGTCTACTTCGCACGCTCAAATTGTGATCATACACACACAGTAAATATCGCCAGGCTGCTTCTGAACAGAGTAAATTTGGCCAAGCAGATGGCAGCGACCATCCTTTCGTACTAGAAACGGCATACGACCCTTTGTTCTATCATACTCGCCGCTGTAAATGTCCTTTTCGTATGTTCAATTCACTATTATCCGTGTTTGATTCTCTCTCATACACGTTTGTTGAATTTTTATTTGAAAATGCACGGGCGTTTTAAGCGCGGCATCTGCTCTTGCTTCATAAACGCTATATATAGGGGAAAGGGACGTTCTTGGCGTGTGGTTTGCCTCTGTCGTTACTTGTTACTTATACACGTTTTCGCAATGCCTTTCAGATCGTCGGCCAGCAGTCGCAGGTGCTGCCCAAGTACGACCGCGGGACGACGAGGGTCAAGCACTCCGACCAGGTACCTAAACTTGTTGCACTGTTGCAGTCCTATGGGTATCGCGTTCGAGACAGAGTAGTCCCCTCTCTGCCATCGGCGCCGGCGGCGCTTCGGCCCGGATTTATGGACGATTCTTATCGTCGTCGCGATGAAACGATTGAGAGGGGAGGGGGGAGTCGGGATACCCTTGGCCGTGTGTCGGGCACACGACAGTCTCGGCTGCGTCCGAAGGCGCTACGGTTACTGCCGAGGCGCGTCATCCGGCCTACTCGGACGCGGCCCGCGAGCGCTGAGCGGAATATAAAAGTGATCTTCTTCACTTGTTCAGCCAGTAGCATCCAAGGTTGCCTCCCCCATTAGACTCCACATCGCGTCATGCCGAACGCGGATTGACACTGTCCATCTGTTGAGCTTCTTACCAGCCTTCGCTGTTGTGTGGCACAGTACACACGTATTCTAACATGCTCAAAAGCAAAGAATTAAGAGGCCCGTGAGCCGCAGTGAACCATGACCAGTCTTTAGATTTCGCATTGTCCTCGCCTAGATAGGCTATCTGCTGCGTGTATCTGCTGCACCTCTCTCAGTAAAAACACCTCCCCGTGGGGCAACCTGGCCCGTGTGGCAACAGCGACGAGATGTCTTAAAATTGATGTCAGCAGGGTCCTCGCGAACGGCTCAGCTTTGAACTCTGCCCTTGACAGCTGCCGGCCGTTTTGACCGAACCGCATCATTAAAGTGGCCAACTGTAGCGGCGGGAGTGAAGGCGCGAGACGTTTGAAGAAAAGGATATGATTATCGAGGGGTTGAGTTACCTTTCGCATTGCGAGAAGAAGAGTAGTTCGTTGTGCGTAAGTTAAGGAGCTGCGTGAACCTGTGCGTGGTGTTGCAGGTCGTGCCTCTCGCCTACTACCGCCGGAAAATGTACTACTCCGGCTACCCTGATTACGACTACTGAGCGCCGTGCCGCGGATCCTAAAGGCGCTCTACACTCAAGGCCCAAAGGCGTTTGGCCTCAGTTACGTCTGCTCAGACCGCTGGAGAAGACGGCCCGAGAAGATACGAACAAATCTTGTCATTGACGACTATAGTTACCAACTTTACCTGACGTACTAGTGAATAGTATATACAAGTGACTGCCCTAAGTACACATTATTCCACAAAGAACGAACGCATTACGAGAAATAACAGAAGAGAGCAAGTAAAACTATTCGAAAAAACGTTAGACTTTACACTAAGGAACATGACATGAACAGCTTGCTTGGTTAGTGAGTGACGACAGTGTTATACCTCAATCGCGTATTTGAAGAGATTTAGGTTTATGATTCAAAGCTATGAATTTTAAGAGAATTTTCTGAAAAGTTTGCAATTTACCAGCTCATTCCTTGCCTGGAATGTCAGGAATGTTTCAGTTTGAGTGTATTTTAAATATTTTTTGACGCGAAGAAATATTATCCTGAATTTTTGTAGCCAGTACAATGTTTCATATCAAATAAGTTTAAGGTACAAATGATGGAACGATTTGTCGCCTCCCGGGTGGGAAGGTGGTGCTTGCCATAATTGTTTGCTGCATTTGTGGCTGTCAAAATATTTATTTTTGGTCCACGATGGGCAACTAAGTTTCATCAAAGTGATTTTCCCTCTGAAGAGCAAAACAAAACTAGCCATTATCACACGTGAAAATGAAAATTGACGACGGACGAACCAAACCCCCCTTCCACTGGATGATCCACATCGACAATGCTCATCCGTCGCCAATCTTCTTTCTACTAGCAACCTTTTGCTCTTGTCTTCAAATCAACAATATTTATTTTTTAAAAATGTTTGCACTAAATAGAGTGAACTAAATGCCATGCTCTGCAAGAATTATTTAGTGTAAGACCAATAAAAAAATACAAAAAACATCTATGTCGCCTTTCCTTTCATCCCTATTCCAGGAAAATACTATGCAAATACACAAGTACCTGACAACAATAAAACGTCAGTGGCAAATGTTAGTTTTCCTTCCTTCACTGTTACAAATTATGTCGTGACTTGGTGAAAAATGTCGTGTTATTATTTGCTACAAAAACTCTTCGGAATGTTAAAGCAACAACACTGTTGGAAGTTTTTTCGTAATTTGACGAAAAATGTCCTGTTAATTTTTCTACACAAACTCTTTGTTATTTTAAGGTAACGAATACATTCGTAAAATGACGAACAGTTTGTTACTCGGTTGTTGTCCTAAAAGAACGGTCCTGACGAAACGAATAATTCTCGTCAATTTCAATAACAAACTACTCGTGACAGAATATTGTCGTGAAATGACGAACTTCATTAACAGTGAAATACATTCTCAAAATAAGGAACACTTTGTCTCAGTTTCTACTGGAAGAACGACCCCGGGAACTGGAGTGTTGGAAGCAAATTCTCTAACGTCCCGATGAATTTGACACTATTAAATGATAAATGATGTGATTTTACGATTTTGCACCTCTACGATACAGTTAGTACTCAAAGTTTGATGAATACTAGTTATTTTCAATTAAGAACTACCCGTGGCAGGTAAAATCGTGAAAAGGAAAGACAAAATTCTTTTAAAGTAATAATAAAGAGGAAATACAATACATGTAGAAAGTTTCGGCTTTTTCTGTCTGCGTTGGTCCGTTGGACTACCACAATCTTTTGAGAATATGGTGGGTCAGAAAATTACCTAAGCATTGTGCTGCACTGATAAACTAAGTGTGCTACTGCAAGTCCTCTTTTAACTTTCTTAGATTAATCGCTCACTGTTAGGAAGTGCTCAACAGAGGACATGCCACTTACAAGGGCACTCCTACCGAGTTGGACACTTTCAAGTGTACTGCGACGGAGTAAAATTGTTACCCAGTACCACGGAATTATCGTACGTCTAGAATTGTACCACAGTCGAAATAAAGATACGGACTATTGGTGCGATGTACGAAATGAGAAATTATTCCATCCCTCAACCATTTTCTTTCCTCGAAACCAAAACTCTCATGGACTAGCTATGGTGGTGAAAGCAAGGAACCACTGATTTGAATTTAAACAGGAATCGAAAACATATGACGTAATGTTAGATACTTCAAATTAGATAGAGCGGCGATTTTAAAGATTTGAACTACCCTTTTACGACTTAGCACCCACCTGGCAATTTTGGGACGTTTAGGGCCGGTTGAGGGGGATCGCCCCCCCCCCCAATCCGCGCCTGGTGGGTGCTAAGTCGTAAAAGGCTAGTTCAAATCATAAAATGGGAGAGGAAATGCCCCAAATCACAATGTTCGAGTTGGTATATCACTTTGTCGAGGCAACGGCACCTTTAGAATCACAATATAACTTAATATTCTTTAGGCCCGCAGTAAAGAATAACGTTGATAAACTGTGACTTCGTTGTTCAGTTTTTCAATGGCTTTTGTTACGTATCAATTTTTGTTCAAGAGTAAAATGTTTGTTTCTCAAATCAATCATGTGCTTAGTGACAGAGGTCACTTTCACACAAATAAAAAACATTGCTGTTACGCAATAAAAAGTGTTGTTGTCAAAGTCAGTGTAAAACTGAACAATTTATTGCAAATGAACAACATCATTTTGATTGTGCACTTGCCACTATCCCTGACATCCCTAAACACGTACCATTCGCTACGTAAACAGGCGGGGTTGGGGCGTGTGACGGTTGCCCCGTGATGCTAGGCAACCCAATTGACTGAGCTGTTTGGTTGGCACGCCCCTGAAGGGGTAGCCCATCGTGCATCTCTTGGCTGGCTACCCCGGGAAGCTAGGCCACCTATTCGACACACCACCCAGCGCCCTGCAACAGGCAACCTATCTTACTCTGGGAAGTGGCACTCGCGCGCGGTGTGGCGATGGCGATGCGTCCACAGGCTTATGCGGTACGACCGCTTATTTCGAGCTGGATTTTGTTCTCTGGAAACCCAAGTGTGTAAATGTATGCGTCATTTGCTGAATACCTACATGTATGCAGCAAATACTGTGTACATGACCATGTATGCAACAAATACTGCATACATGGCCAGGTACACACTTAGGCACATAGCTTTTAGGATAGAGCTCTACGTGTGTACGTGGACATGTATGCAGTATTTGCTGCATACATGCTCATGTGCGCAGTATTTGCTGCATACATGCTCATGTGCGCAGTATTTGCTGCATACATGTAGGTATTAAGCAAATAATGCATTCATGTACACACTTTGGTTTCCAGAGTTTGCATTTCCACAATCTTACACTGTGAGAAACTTGTAAGAATCACAAGAACATTTTCCATGATGTATTTTGGAAAAAATACAATTGAACATTTAAAAATTACGAGCACTCTGTACCGACGTAGAATTTATGGGCGAGCTTCAAACAACATCTCATATTTTGTAAATATAAAATGTATTCTAAATGAACAAAGATTTTTCAAAAAGTAAAAGTAAACCTTTGGGAGCAAGTTTGTACAGGGCAAAGGCGTTCCTCCTTCCTTAATCTATCTTGTACTGCATGCAGGCGTGCGGGTGGATTGCATACTCATACGGGGCCCAAGGTGCCGTGGGGAGCGACGGAACGAAAGGCCGCCAGCACGCCTACTTGCGGTACAGTGATAGCAAATTAAAGGAAGAAGTCTATGGACCACCCCGTTTTTTGGAAGGATAAAAGCAGATAAAAGTCATAGTATATTTTTCTATTATTATCACAAAACTTTGCAACCAGAACTGTACTTTGGCGCGCCATAACTACGTCCACTGTGGATGTCAGTGATTGTGATTAGAGAGGTGATTGTTTCTGGCCGAGGACGCCTAGGCTCACGCTCTGCTAGTCGAGCTGGGCGGAACAGTACGAGGCAGAGACGTACCAAACACAACTTGAAGGGCTTCAGCCGCTGCTCCCGGCAGGACTGGTGAACGCTGAATTAAAAGTAGAAGGGGTTCGCATTCCTCTGCAATCAGCATGGCATGGCGGGCGACAATTGTATCCGCCATCAGCCTGGCTGCCGCCGCGGCCAAGGGCGGGTCATTGTGACGGTCCTTTCTCCAGTTCAACTTGTCTTTTTCTTACGAGCTGACCAACACTTCTATTCTTTTCGCGCGCGCTCGCTTGCGTCATCGCAGCAGATTATTGCATATCCATCGACGCCCACATGTGGGCATTATTTTGGGGTTTCTCTGGTTACTTTTCTGGTTAGAGTATCAATTATGAACGACTTAAAAGAAGACACCCTCATATTTTTGGTGTCTGTTATAGGTTCAAAGAATGCCTTATATTCGTTGTGTCGCGGCTCGTAATCGACGGTGGTGAAATCGCCGGCCCCCACCGCCCGCCTACTTTCTTTCACGCGTGATAAGCACGTGGACATAAAACGTAAAATTGGAGGGATGCGTCCGGAGACACTTTTGTCAAAAGGGTTAGACGCCGGCCGATTCGAAAACGACCCTCGACCGCTGCGCATGGGCGCGCCCGTGCGGGTGATGTCCATCCAGTGCTTCATATTGTGGACTCGTGGGAGACGTTTCGGCGGCGCCTCGGCCCAGCCCGGCGCGGCTTTGACGCGGTCCCGTCGCCGCCTCAGTGTAGCCTGGCGCGAGAGAGGATGGACCGTCCATGCTCTGTCGCAATCCCGAAAATGACCAAGGCGGGGCCGGGCGGGGCCGGGCGGGCCACGGGCTCCGTACGCGTCGCGTTGCGAGAGCCGGTGAGTCCCCATCGCGCACTGTATCATGATGTGGCCGCCAGACAAGTCGGGCAGGGGTGTCGTCGTCACGGTGGCTATGGGGAGAAGCGGCGGCCGCGCCTCCAGGCTCATGCGGATCGATATCTGAGGCTCATATCTGAGTAACTCATCGCTGCCGCCCAGCGAACGGTCGACGCCGTACGGGTGTTCGACTTTTGCCTACTCAGAATCGTTAGCGATACCCAACTATTTGCAATACATTTTTGTAACGTTGTGATCATTATATGAACTACTGCCTGATTGAATATGCGTAATTTAGATCGTATTGCTCTCTCATTACCGGCCGAACTGGCACTGAGTAGCAATTAAACATATTCACTGCTATTGAGGGATGATATTTTTAGCTCTCATCTTTGCAGATGCAGTTTAAATATGTTTAAATATCGCGCGTTACTCGCGGTCGACCAAGATAAAAGGACGCTTGCGTCACGCGCGGCTCCGTCTCGAACAGCAGAACTTGAAACGCGACAAAAGTGAGTGACCTTTAATTTGTGGCAAACGACCCCTGCCGCTCCCCCCCCCCCCCTTTGGACTTTTATTTTGGTGCCCGCTGCCCGTGACCGGCGCCGGCGACGAAATGACGACCAGCGGCGCAAGGAGTCATTGAATGCATTGCGATGCAAACGGTTTACAAGTAATAAGGTAACGAGGGCGGAACCATTGCGGCCGCGGGGGCCCTTCTCGTTTGTCGGCGCCGCAAGACCTTGCCACGCCCCGCCACGCCCCTCTAGATCGCCACCCACGTCGCCCAAGCCTTCGATGCACCGCACGCCGGGAGGGGGGGCTAGACGTATCGGGACAGCGCCATTCGGTGACATGTTGTGGGAGGCGGTCGGGTAGAAGGGACAGGTGGCGTACTCAAGGCAATGTGTACACACACACACACACACACACACAAAGTGTGTATCGCCCAAACTTTATTTTCAACGTGTGTAAGACCTCTAGTGAGCAGCTGTAAACATGGACCTGCACTGAACGAACTGGCCAGCACAAGGGCGTGCATCCTACTGCTGCTGGTGTTCCCCATCGGGACCAAAGCTCACGCAGCCCGTCTTTGTGACATGGTCCCGGGCCTCGCGCGCGGGTGCAAAACCGTAACTCCGTAACTCGGAGCGCCAGAGCGCCTCACAGTGCCTGCCCATCAGTTTAGACGGCGGACACTGCGCTCTATTGCAGCAGGGCAGAACTACGCTGATGACAAATAGAGGAACTGTTTGGTTGGTGCTCAACAATTTGTACACTTGCAAGTTCCTCAACTAAACAAACACATGGGCTCACAACCGCGCCGATCACTTTTGCAAGTGGGCAGAGTTGTACACTTGAAAGTATTAGTCGGTCTTACATTTGGTTTGTCAGTGTATCGCGCCCAAGCAGGGCGAGCAAGAGGCTCCACGACGACGGACTGCGGCGCCGCCGGCGTTGTTGTTTCCTCCGCTAAACAAAGTCGTTCGGCGGGATGTTTTTCCGTTAAAGCCCCTAACTAATGAACGGCTTTAATGCACGGCGCCGGTAGTAAAGACCTCCAATCGTCACGTCGGGACGCGTAGCTAAGCCCCCACTCACGCTCAGCCCTTCTCTGTCTCTCCCCCACTCGCTCCTCTCCCACGTTGCCCTCTCGCTCCTACACATGTTGCCTGGCGCGCCGCCGCCGCATCGGCCTCAACACACATTTCATTTCATTTGGTGGCGCTTGCCTTTCTGTTTGGGCGCCCCGCACTGAAGCCAGCATCGTTATGAGCATTGCAAAAAGTAATAGGGAAAGGTTTTGAGCTTGCCCGGTTTGTAATGCAGACATTTTAAAATGTGTTTTTTTTAATACGCCAGTATGAACAAATTTCAGTATGAATCATAAGATCTTACTAGATATTTTTCACTGGAAGTGTTTTGGCATTTTAAAATGTCCGCATTATAAACTTTTGGGAAGGGTTCAATACAGTGTAATACCGAGTACTTACAAGTTTTCTTATAGTAAATACCGCTTGGCAGTCGGGTGCGTCGCTCCCCTCCGTCAGCCGGAGTTCATGCCGCACCCGAAGCTGGCACGTCGCCGCCTCTCATCTTACTTCTATTTTAGCACCTTGCGGGTCGATGTGGGTCTGGGCGATACGAGCAAGGCGTGCCACAACACTCTGTGCGGGGATACACAGTCAAATTGTTTTCCCATATGAAACGCGTTCGTTAATGACCAAGCTAGGTGATAAAACGCCGGCGGGCGGTGCACCGGCGGCTCGCACCCGCTATTTTTGGCCCATTCCCATAGCCTTGCGTTAAAACTGTAAGTGCGCCCCTGACTTTGGTAGTTGCTTTTTGCATCGCGAGCGGAAGGCGGCATTCGAGGCGGCATTACTTGGCACCTTTTCAGGGGGGACAATCATTTTAATGCTTCTACGATAGGTCTATTAAGCACGTTTTTGTCACGTCCTAAAATTTTGTGCGGTTCTGTTCAAACGTCTGAATTGCTTTGAACTTTAGACGCTTCGACCCCTCACTGCTGACGCTGTACCTTTGTTTTCCCGATAACTAGTGGACCATAATGCCCGATAATGCCTCGTTCGGCCTGAAAACTGCAAACGCGCTTGTCTGTCCCTCCTCTGCGCGGGCGCAGGATTGACTTGCAAAGCTCTGCACGATTTGCCTCGGCCGGCGATTGAGCTGACATACACGACCCGCTCAATGATGGTTTATTCGAGTTTGAGGCAGCAGCATCCCTCGAGACAATGTCGCGTGATGCAATGAGACGGGTCGGGCAGGCCTATCTATCGCTAGCGTTGAATAATTAATAGCAACCACTAAACATAGGGCAGTGAGCAATATCGCGCGCATTTGCTGTAATCCAAATAATGGGTGGCGTTATGCATAACGGACCAAAAAACAATTTTCATCAATATCTTGTGATTTCCTAACACTTGCTCGCTACGGAGGACCTGTAAAATCGCAACACTTTTTAGTCAAAAACCGTACATTTTTCCATCTTAATTTGAAATAGTTGTGGACAAATAACCGTAATATGTCAATTTTTTTATAACTAAGAAGAGTTTTGAGTTTTAGCAACATTTCCACAGCTCTTTTTTCGTGAAGAGATTTCTTCGTGAAGTGCTGACTTTTTAACAGTCTTAAAAACAATAGGACAGCCGTCGCACTGTGAAATAAAATCTCTACGTAAATTTTCAACATATTTTTTATTTGCGGTTTTCAAAAAAACGACAAACATAATAATTTTACAATTTCAAATTCTAATTTTGCAACACATTTATTATTGAAAATGTTCCTGTAACCCTTAGTATTTCTCGAGTGCAGTGAGCTGTAAAACAGCCAATATCTGTAGTTACACTGGCTGAGCTGTCACTGTCACAAATTGTGCTATAGACTCAAATCCATTTCTTCATTCGTCTCATTTTTTTTCTTGTAAAGTTGCATAGTCTAAGTGCCTGCTGAAGGTTCGGCCCGGTCTAACGCTCCTCCATCTATCTCTTTGGCGCACACCTGCTGTCCACGGCCCGGAGGCCCCTGGCCGGGCCGGTGGCGCCCGGGCAGCTGGCAGGAGCGTTAAAAACGAACCGACGGCCAATCAGGGCAGCGACCTCGTGTGCGTAATCCGGAGGGGTAGATAGATAGATGTGCCAGCGGACAGATGATCGAACAACTCCCAACCCATACGTGAGAGCAAGCAAGAGACAATCACTCTCATTTTGGCCCACACATGCAAGTGTGTGTTATTGCCTAGCAGTCGAATATTTACGCAGAACAGAAATGCCTCTTAAGCCTCACTCGGTTGACGCACGTTGTACTTAAATACACGCAGTTTTCCGATAACTTTTGCATGTTTCCAACTTTTTACAATCACACTCAAAGATTGCTTCGAACAGACAATGCGTGGGAGGGATTAGTGCTTATGTGTCGCAGAGCAGACATAACCGTTTGGGGGACGAGGGAACAGCGACGGGCGGGACATATTCAGAGATGGACATTGCCGATACTTCCAGCGCACAGGCTAATAGGCGCTGCCATGTCTTGCAGCAGGTCCCGTTCGGTAGCGGCGGTTGTGTCGAAACCGACTCGCGGCCTCCAGAGGAGCTCTCTTACTTTTGTGTCCGTCCGCCTAGTCGGGTGGGTGTCGTTTGCTGAGCTGATCAGTCGCCGGCAGAGTTATTGATCACTGCCTTTCGCCGCGCTCTACCCTGCAAATTGAAAACCGTGTGTCGTGTGTTCGAGAGCGGACACAACAGTGTTGCGGGATTGCATACTCCCTAGAGCCGCCTGGTATAGATAGCACGTTTTTAAACTGCACTGTGAAGAAAAAAAAAGAATTTGTTGTAATTTACGAAATATGTTGTAATTTTGCGACAGCCCATTCTTGCTTATCGATCAATTCCAAGTCGATACGAAGTACTTGTAAATTTACAATTTCAAATTGTAATTTTACGACTCATATATAGAAATTTTCCTCGTAAATCTACTACTATCTTTCAGGGTGCTGACAAAAAATATTTTACGTGGCATCAATTAAATCTTATCACTGTTCTTTTTATAATTAACTTTTTGGTAATATATGAACTAACATACAAAAATGTCCTATAAATGAGTATAATCCGGGCGCCGTGGTATTCTTTCGCCACAGACGATGCCTAATAGACACGCTCGGCTGTCACTGCCCGGCGGCCCTCCCACGCTCCGCTGCGCTCGGCCAATTATATCGCGATACCATATTTATTTATTTTTACTTTTTTATTATATTTTTTTGCAAAGAGTCTTGAAAGAAGCTGGCCACCCGCGCAGATTTGGATTGCAATGGATCAAGGAGCGACGGCCATCACTTTACTATGGGTCGAGCGTTTGCGGAATGAAGCGTGACTAGCACACGGTGTCGGGCAGAGATCTCTCCTCAGCTTACTAACTATGGCGTGGCGCGCGCACCCGCACACAGCCACGCCCGTAATTCGTAGGACTGCCGCGTGGTATGGTGTTGCCCACTCCAAAATAAATAATTAATTTCCCTTTTTGCTGTGGCAGGTCGGAATTAATTCCCTGGGAATCAATCATCGCGCGCGCGCGCGCTCACACACACACACACACACACACGGAGCGTGCCTGGTGCCGCCGGACACACGGACGCACAGCCTCGTCCCGCTCACGACGCCGCCGCCGCCCTTGGCAGGGCTCTGGTCCTCTCCACGACCGTCCACGCCCGCCTAGAGTGTGCCTCCCCGCTGGTTCAAGTAAGTTGGCACGCTGCTGATCCTACACCACTAGGACGATTTGGTTTTGTCAAATGACGAGGCCAACCGGGGATCACTGTCCGTCAAACTCCCCCGACATTGCCGCCCGCCTGCTTGTTAGTGTAATTAACTTTTACACCTGTTTGCGGCAAATCTCTTACCTTGCACGTGCGCATTTCTCTCGAATTCTGCTCGAAATTGTGCTCTCATTCTGTAGTATTTGGATGGGGGGGGGGGGAGCCCCACAGCAATTGAATTCCCAGCACGTGCTGCAGTAGGCAGACAGGGAGGGACGCGCAAGACTGTTCGCCCACCTCCATCAAGGAATGAATATCATGTGGCGCCTTCAGGCCGGACAGTCCATGAGGACCACTGTGTGTTGGGCAACGCAGTCGTGCGCGTGTGTATGGGTTTCCTTTTCGGCCTCCCATGAGTGCTGCCCAGGGGCCCAGCGCGCCCTTGTATCTGCGCGCCTAGCTATCGTCCCACCGTGCGTGCAAGTCTCTGCACAGTCAGTAGAGTCAAATTCAGGACAAGTCAGAAAATGCTAGTAATTTCAAAGAAGCTTGAGTACAGACGGTCAGAATAAAAATTTTTGAAAAAGTGAACAAATTTTAAGTAACTAGTTTTTCCGTTCAATTGAAAGTTTGTACATTCTATTCTATCGTCTAACCCAGGGGCGTAGGAACGATTTTTGGCTAGGGGGGGGGGAAAGCTTAAACGACCTTTTTGGCGCCCCCTTACGGCGACTAGCGCCCCCCCCCCCCAAAAAAAAGGGCTTTTCAATTAATGAAAATTATATTCTTGCCGTTGTCTCAAACACATGTATTCATTTCCACTTTTCCTATTTAAAGGCTCTTTCCCCCGTATTTTTCTTGTGTATTAAGAAGTACAGGGGCAAACAACTATCTCCCGCTCCTCTCAAAAAGAGTCACTCAAAAATGTGCTATCATTTTTCAATAGATCTTTATCGTTTAAATGCACGAGAAAGTGGCAGCGAACGAAGTCTGATGCGTAACTGTTATGTTTAGAAAATGAGCATATGACATGAAGTCGTGCCTACATAGAGGCAATGAAAAACAACGCGAGCAAAGCGAGCGCGAAAATTTTTTGGTGATTGGGGCACCAAAATCCCCACGGGATGAGGGAGGGGCGCCTTTTTGCGCCCTTTCAGGGGGCATTCTGGCGCCCCTTCGGGGCA
>NW_026267422.1:14455-15673 GCF_000697945.3 Frankliniella occidentalis | reverse complement strand
AGAAAATGAGCATATGACATGAAGTCGTGCCTACATAGAGGCAATGAAAAACAACGCGAGCAAAGCGAGCGCGAAAATTTTTTGGTGATTGGGGCGCCAAAATCCCCGCGGGATGAGGGAGGGGCGCCTCTTTGCGCCCTTTCAGGGCGCATTCTGGCGCCCCTTCGGGGCACTCAGGGGGGGGGGGGGGGCAATCCACCCCCTGCCCCCCCGTTCCTACGCCCCTGGAGTCTAACCCTAGTAAATGAAGAAAGAACGGATTTTAGTCGGGGAAAAGACAGTGAAAAATCAGTTATTTTAAAACTCTTTTTCCTGTGCAGTTGGACTTGAGCTCGTTCAGCCTTCCACTTTGTGTTTTCGCGAGTGCCAAAAGTCGGACGAAATCGTTTCTGTTCGCGTTTGAAATATAACATCCGCAAGTCGAGCGCGCGGCGATCACTACACATGTTTGTGAGCTGCTCCTCCGGCTGCATGTTGCTGTTACAAAGGAGCGCGCGGACAAATTGGTTCTCTAGACGACACGTTTTCGCTAAGGTGGCGTACGAATTTCAAAGTGTCAATAATAGCGAGATATATATATTTAAAAAAATGCGGAGCAAAAACAGATATAAATAAGTTTTGTTTTTTAAATTTTTAATAAATAAAGGGCTGCCGATAATTATTATAATTATTATTGCTGTCGTAGCTATGCGTAGTCTAGCAATGAGCTTTTGGATGAGCGCCATGGAAGCAGTGTTGTTATTACGTCATTTGATTGACAAAACTGCAATCAGTATACAGAGAGAGAGAGAGAGAGAGAGAGAGAGAGAGAGAACAACAACAAACACGCGTCGTAACGAGGCCCTCCCGCCTCGCCGCTGACTGACGTGGTCGCTGATAGCGGCGCCCGCGGCGCTGACCGGCCGGGCCGCGCGCACGATGCACGCGATGCACGCGATGCACGCACCGGGGAGGGTCACGCATTTATATTCAATGAGTGAATGGCTTGCAATTAGAGTTCAAGAGGGGGAAAACAATTTGCGGGGGTGGCAACCTGAATGGGGATGGGGTCGTATCGAATTCGCACAATTCACACCCAGCAACTCCTGTAATTATTTTTTTATTTTTTTGAAAGGTATAATTACATTGTACCGCTCAGGGGCGTTGGAAGTCCTCCACGGCGGGGGGGCTCAAATCAGTACTCCCCCCCCCCCTAGTTCTTACGTTTTCGCGAGCGAG
>NW_026267422.1:0-13260 GCF_000697945.3 Frankliniella occidentalis | reverse complement strand
AATGATCTCAAGCGAAAAATGGTTGGTAGCAAAGCAGAGTTTCATTACGCGTGTTTTCCAATTGAAAAAAATAAAACAAAGTGAAGTAAATGAAAGGCTCCGACGTCACACCGTGAAAAATACTCGTCAGGGTTACGGGGAAATTTTCTATGATTAAAGTAAAATTACAATTTGAAATTGTAAATTTACAAGCACTCTCTATCGACTAGGAATTGGCCGACGAGCAAGAATGTGCCGTCGTAAACTTACGACATATAATGTAAATCAAAATTACCACAAATGTTAATTTACAAGGATATTTTTCACAGTGCATCTTAAGTTTTGCTATCGAAAACTATGCTATCATGAAGGGTCCCGTTCTCCCGAAGTGCACACGAGAACCCTTTTAAATCCGCAGCACCCAGCAATCTAGAAGTCAGAACACTCGTGATTCGTTCCGGAAAAGGAATGGAAAAAAATTGAAGGAATTCGGGCCTGTGATGCAACAAAACGGTAAAACAAGTGGCTAGCCTGACAGGCGCTCCTTCATTCCTAGTGCCCTGCTCGCCCAGAGCGATGGATATTCAGTGAGCTGCCCTGCATTTTAGTCTGGCAGTGGGTCAGCGATGCTCCACAGTCAAGGCCTCGCAGCTGCGGGTGCGACTGGGGTGGTGTCGACCGCAGAGCCGAGAAACGGACCCATCCAGATCGGCAATCCGGTTCTGTCTGCGCGCCCGGCCTATGCTTCGGTATGGTATGGCTACGGTAGGACCGGATTGGAACGGATCCGGAACCGGGCCGCTATCGTGTGGTACCGAAATATCGTGTCCGGATAGGTCCGCTTCTCACCTCTGGTCGGCCGTCGGCCTGGTATGAACAGGCACGTCGTCGGGTAGGAGGTAGGGGGGGGGGGCGTTTTAGCACGTCCTCCGCCCCACATCGCCGTCACTCTGGGCGGGCGGATCTCGCCGCGGTGCGCCGCCCGGCCCGGTGTGGGGGGCTGACTCGTGCGCGTCGTATCCTTCCTCCGTAATTGAGAGGATAAGTCGATAAGGCCGATCTGATTTAGCAGGCGGCGCGCGCATTCTCGGTCACGGCCGAAAACGTTTTGCGGTGCACATAGCACAAGGCGGTGCCCGGACACACACAAAGCGTGTGCAGACTACTGACCACAGGATCGAACGGTAGTTTTCAAATAAGTTTTTGCTCGGTTTGTTTCAGACTGCTTGAGCCGTGGCGGGCAGGTTTGTCTGAGTGCAGCTGTGCCTGTGTTGTGCCCGTCTGCAGATCATTCCGACTGTTCGGATTCGGAATCTGATCACACTGCAATGCAGCACAATGGGGTGCGGGCTGGGGGAGATGTGATGGGGAGGGGGGAATGATTCAAATAAATGCGCCCAAGTCCCGCACCCACCGTGTACGCCCGTTGTTGTGGCAACCTCTGTCAGACAGCTGATAGGAAGTAGGTCACGAAACTTTGAAACTAAGAAAACAACTATTTGGCACATTTTATGCAATTTAAAATTAGGAATAATCTGCCCAAACGCTTTTGTATTGCCCTCAGGAGGGTCGCTCACGCCTTCACAAGTGCCAGGCGAAGCAGTCCGTCTACGTGTAGCAGGCGACAATTTTCAACATCTTTTTTTTCCCAGGACCAACGCTGCTGCTCGGTCCCGTACGTACACACACCTTGCGGTAGGTCACGCGTGATAAGCCTTGTCTCGCTGCGCCGCGCCACGCCACGCCCAGTGAGACCGCGCGGCAGTTAAGCGCGCTCCGCCGCACCTCGGCGGCTCATCCTTGGCATTCGCTTTAGGGAGCCGCAAAGAGCCGCCGCAAGAGCAGCAGCCCGATGAGGCGCGACAGAGGCCTCGGTGGCTCAGGCTCTCTTCCTGGTCCCTTGACCCTGTGTGTGCTCATCTGGATCATATCGCAGAGTATACAAAAAAAAAAAAAAAAAAGATGTGAGGGATGATCAACTTTGTCGCGAGAGTGGCGCGCTGTTGAGCCGTTTACACGTGTAGTCAGTCTATTGTGTTGTTACTCCGCCCGCGGCCCGCCTCGCCGCCCCGGCCCGCCCCTGACGTCAGCCTGGCCGTATTTTTCTAATTGTCGAGGCTGCTGCGGCGGGGCGCAAGCTTTACTGGAGCAATACGACATGATAACTCATGTGAAGGGGGCGTTTGATTTGCGCAGATAAAGAGAAGGCGCTGCCCATTGTCGGACGCGCAGGGGGAGGGGGGCAGAGTGGGGAGACGAGGGAGAGAGAGATTTAGCGCAAAGCGCGGGCGCTGCGTACACTCACGCTTACACCCACCTTCCTCGCTCCCCCTACCACTCCCTACCGGCGACTCCTTTCTTTATTTCCCTTTCGCACTATATTATCTCTCCCTCTACCTTCTCCCCCCACCCCTCCTCCCCCACCCGGTCCAAACACACGCTCACAGACACACACACGACCACGTGGCGCCTTATTCTCCCACGTCGTTTGACGCCGAACGCCGGTGGTGAAGTGTGTAAACGGCAAGGTGCTAAGGTTAGCAAGGTCACGGGACTGTCCTCAGAAAGAGAGAGAGAGAGAGAGAGAGAGAGAGAGAGAGAGAGAGAGAGAGATGCTTAGTGCTGTTAGTCGCTCGCTATTGTCCCGGTTTGCTCCGGGGCGTATACCTTTATAAGCGGCCCAAAGTCATTGTAATGGGTTCGGCTGGTTGACGTATGCGGTCGTTGCGCCTGTTCATTTGGAGCCGTGTTTATGACGAGCGGCCCGTCGTGCCCGCAGAGGCCGTCACCGCCTTGTCTGGGGCTGCTGGCCGCTCGGCTGGCCGCCATGTCGGAAGCGGGGGCGGGCCGCGCGATGGCCACGGCGGTCACGTCGCATCGCGGCAATTAATTTGGGACCCTCCGGGGAACCCTTCTCCCCCCGCGGTCCCCCTTTGGGACCCCTCAGGAGGCGCCCGCGGTGAGTTGCTGGTTTCCATTCAGCAATAGCGTGGGGACCCGCGAGCAGGTTCAGTCGGTCCACAAACACGAACACAAAATGCGACCTGCACGCCAGTGGTCAGCGGCTGACACACGCCGCTCTACGCTTCAGCGGCGACGGCAATGATTGGTCGGCGACTAAATCGAGGGGGCCACCACTTCAATTTAGGATGTACATAGGATTACGTGATTACAGGGGTTACACGTGAATTTTGAGGGATTACACATGAATTTTGTTGAAATTCTGGCTCTAAAACCATTAAATTTGGATAATAACGTGAAATTTACAGATAATGGTTTAAAATTTGGTCAAGTATTACACGGAATACATAAGGATTACAGAGGGATTACACCCTCATCTGTACTCAGGATTGCGCGAGTGGTGGCCCCATCGGACTAAATCGTGCCCTATCCCTTCCTATGCCCTGCTGGCGGGGGCAGTGGGACAATACTGAACTTGTTTAGCTGTACTAACGAGGAGCCTGTCCTTGCGTCCGATCATTGTCAAACCTCGCGTCCTTGGTCCCTGAGGGTCCCTAGCGAGGGACGAGGTGGCTTTGAGATCTATGGTCAACCAAATGGTCACCCGGAACACTCACAGTGTATACGCCGCAAGCCCTTGGCTGAAAGGCGTCGACAGACAGTAAAATGCAGTCGGCAGCTCCCTCTCCTTTTCGTCATTCATGAGCCATTTGATTCGGTCGGCGCGCAGCTCAGTCGCACGGCGCGACACTCATCGTCCCAGCAGTCGAAGCGGGAAAACAGACTGCTGGGAGCCATGGGCGGGGGTTGCGGGTTGCGGTAGCGCCCGTCGTATAGGTGCTCGGTGCACACGGTACTGGTAAAGTTGTGTGATAAAGGTGAACACTGTATTATTTAAGGAAAATATAATGGGCCATTGAAAATATTCACTGAAAATGTACATTTTCATCTAAGGCAAAAAAGGGTAGGTTGATATTGTTGGCCCTTTTATTTATTGCATGTGGCCCTGCCGCACTCACGTATACATACGCCCTTGGTTGAGGCCGCGCCGCGTCTGTTATCTACATCCTCGTATTTCTATGGCTATCTGGTGTGGCCCGCGGGCAGTCTGGGTGCCTCTACTTGCATATCTGCCGACAGTTTCAAACAGCGGTTATGAATGCTAGGTTGAAACAGGGAAAACGCAACAGGAATCCATCTCACGTCGTTTTTCTATTATATTTTTCGAGAGAGGTTTTGATGAAATGTAGGTCCTTTGCCCAAAATCCTACACCAAGGTTCGGGAACTGCTCGAAAAACAGTGGTGGGGAAGGGACGGAATATCCGTAGTGCCCAGTGCCCATGAACACTTTATAAAAGAGTTCGCGTTTCTCGCGCAGGGTGGCTATTATTTGCATCACCCGCTTTAACTCGGGTCGTGTCGCATTACGCGGGGCTTTGCCGCACCGGCGCCCACGGCGGCACATCCGCGCCACGCTCCGCCTCGCCCCGCCACGCTTCCCGTCCGAAGCCCGGGAGCAGGGTCGCAGTGCTGCTAAGTGTTCGGGGGGCGCCACGTCACGCCGCGCCCGAAAACACGACAGATTCATTCAAGGGAATTTGTCCCCTCATTATGGTGATCATGGCGCTTTATCTGACGGGCCCGCGGCCGCGCAGCCCGCCACCCCCGCAATAATGCGCCGCGCCACGCCACGCCACGCTCCGACCGGTAATAGCTGGTCACGCATTTAAGTACAAACAAAGTCAAGGCCAGATCCGGGCTGGACGGGGCGGCGTCTGGCCGAGAGTATGACGTGGGGGAGAGGGTGGTCTGCATTTGACCGCCAGTGAGTGGTGTGGCTGGCATTCCTCGTGTGGCTTATGAGGCTACTAACAAGACTACATTGTATCACCTTTGACGTATGCAGTAGTCGTAATAAAACAGAAGTACTGCGAGGTAGTACTACCAGGTGTGTTACTAAAACGTGGTACTACAAGTTATCACCGTCAGTACAATGATGACTTTTCGAAACTATCGTCGCTTTGCACCCAACAGATGCACGACTGCAGGCTTAGGATTGGAAATGAATTAGTTGAATTATAGCAGGGTAAAGTAGTACGTGTGGGCACACCCACCCACCTACGCACGCACCAGCTAGAGCCTCCAGGGTGGGTGGGGTGGCACAAGCAAGGTGGTATGTATGGAGTAAATAGAAAATGGGTTCCCGGACGTGGTGAGCGGGTCACGTTAGCAGCGCAAGGCTGCGCTGCTTATCTGATTATGTCCAGGAGAGTATGAGTCCATTGAACAGTTACCAGAGCTAATAGCACCACAACAGTAATTTCATTTTTCTATTTTTGATAAATTATAAAATTTTGTGGCTGCACAAAAGTGTAATTATGTGGTTACTTATAATAGTTCGCATTTTAAATGTATTCTCTAGAAATCTTCATCAAATTGAACTGAAAGCGTTCTTTAATTTATTTCCATGTGCATGGAACCATGGTTAAATGAAAAGATACCTCCCAACTTTGATGTAAAACTGATGTTTTGTTTTCCTTTCTGTCTTGCAGAGTGCCTGACGCCTTCCACTCCTCGGCCGATGCCCTTTCGTCTGCCCGCCAAGGGGGGTGGTGAGTGCAACTCCACAGTGGCTTAACTGCAGGCAATAAATACCGGCAAAGGGCTTTATGCGGCCATTCTTTGAGCCTCCCCCATCTGATACCGTAGGCTGGTCGGGTTGCCAATAAGACTGTGTGTGAGAGAGTGTGTACGTGTCGGAGGAGATCGGCTAGAGAGGAAAAGCGATACGCTACCGCGTCGCTACTCGGTCAGCACTACGGTCACCGCCTGCTGCGTCAGGCGGCGGGACACGCGAGCCAGGAGCTCGCGTCGCAATGATCTTGGCTGCTGAAAAACACCCTATATCTGATTATTAAATACTCTGTGTCTCCGTCTTGCGTCGCCCGAGCGTTTCCCCGACACTTTTGTGTTTAATGAAGTCGTGTCGCATTGCCTCCCTCACGCTCGCGGTCCTTGGCAGCGACTCGGACAAGGGTTTATTGCAGTGCTGTCGCTTATAATTGGCCCGCGGCTCGCTTGCGCGCCCAATAATATAACGAGATCGCGTGTGCGCCATCCTCTCTGTTCAATGCCGCGCGATAGTTGCACCACCGAATGCAAACGTAAAAGGAGTCATGATAATACGGGCGGAAAACGGTTCACTGCTGCTCGGCCGTGTAACCGTACCGGTGGCGGCGGTGGTTATGGCCGGGTCAAGCGCTCTCCTCGGCCAACACTGTGTGCGGTTAGTGCGAAAGGTGGTGTGTGCCAAGTGTAGTTAGTTCTGCGGTGCATCGCTGTTAACGAATTATATGGAAGATAACTTGTACAATACAATCTTGTTAGAGAACTTTTTACAATGCAGTGTCTTTCTTATTCTTTTGCAGTTGCCTGCCACGACGTATTCCGTGAGACCTATTGGTTTTTTGGCGATGCTCTATTAAACTTAAATTTAATTTTGTCTCTCGACCCAAGGCTTGTGCATGTGCACATCTTGCTTTTTGCTCTGCACAAAACACTAATTGAACAACTTGTCTGTTGCAGATCAGCTTGTTCATAACTCATCGAAAGGGAGACTATTCTCTCCACGGCAACGAGGAAGGCCCCTTCGAGCCTCGCATGTGCATGTCAATGGGTTTTCTTTCTGCCCCTGCTGCCCTTTTGTTTTCCTTTCTTTTTCTTCCTTCCTTTGCTATCTTCCTCTGCTTTTCGGGGACTGCTAGCTTGCAAACCAGTAGTAAAGGTTACTTAGAAAACACCAAACCTTTTTTGTTGTGCAATGATTGCCTACTTAATCCTTACTTGCAGGTGGAAGACAGCTCAAATTGTCGGAGATCTACTCTCTCCCCACCGTCCAGAGGAATGGACCCCGAAATTTTGAGATCGACGAAGACAGCGTCGGAGACATTCAGTGTCAAGAGGAAAACACAACTGAGACATATTTGATCCAAGAGCATAATGGCGATGACGACGCTCACAGGGGTGGTCAACACCCTGATAACGATGAGCCAGCACGCATTCAGGCCTCTTCTCTTAAACCGGTAAAATAGTTTAAAATGCAGGTTTTGCAGTAAAGCGCTTTCTTTTAAAACAAAATTAATTATTCATTCGCGTTCTCATGCAGGTAAAAAACTCGACCGGTGCACTGAATGCAAAACACGTTGAAGATGAATTTGTCAGACCCAGTATCCCTAGGCCTAGAACTGAAAAACCTTTTCAGTGTGACGTGTGCGGAAAGTATTTTTCTTGTAAAAAATCTCTTATTCAGCACAAACGCCTTCATACTGGAGAAAAACCATTTCAGTGTGACGTGTGCAGGAAGCGCTTTAATTGTCCATCTAATTTTCGAAAGCACAAATTGGTTCATTCCCGCGCAATGTCGAAGATCCGCAATTACGTTACGTCGTTCAATCCTACTTAGATCAAAGAGACACTCAAAATTATTTGCGAGCTGCTATTTATATTCATAACGGGCGTTTTGAAACTACTTTCATTCCTTCCGTAATCTTATGTGTTTATTTTATGCGTAAATCTGACCATTTCAAAAGAAATTATCATCCATTTTATTGCATTTTAAATTTCAAGATATTATCTGAAACAAAATATTAAATTTGATTTCTTTGAGGAAAAACTTGTTGTCCCCTTCCCTTTCCCCCTCACTTTTCCCGCTTTTTATTCGGGCCTCTAAAACTCCCCTAAGCTTCGTTCGTGCCGCCCTCGCGCCTCGTGGAACTCTGCGGGGCCGCTCGGCGGTTTTGGCGCCGGAAACAGGAACACCTCCCCGTGACGGACCAAACATGAGACCGGATTCCGACCGCCGGTGGTCGTGACGACGGGCTGGGAGGTGTTAATGGACTCCGAGGAGGAAGCAGGGCACAGTGCACCAGAGGACGCCTTGCACCGCGCCGCCCGGCGGGCCCGGCAGTCAGTGCCATCCAATGGCACGTGACCACGCCCCGCGCTGCGCCGCCTGGCTACCGTACGACACCGTGTCATTTTAAGCAGGCGCTGCAGCTCACCTCCCTCCGCTAAGGCCGCCGCCGCCGCCTCGTCCTTCCTCGACGCGCGCCTTAACCTTTTTATTAGTTTTGTGATGGTGTTTATCTTGTCGTTGCGGTGCGCGGGCTGCTACTGCTCTCACTGACGACACCTCTTGCGTTGATCAGAGAAACGCCAATCTGCGACGTTGGGATGTGCGCGCCGCGCGAGACGTCCCTCTAACTCATTCAGATCGATCATCGTTCGGAGGAGCGGCGGGCAGGCCGGGGCATTGCTCGGGCGGACAGCTCCGTGGCCTCACTCTCGCGGAGGTCGATCACGCGTCGAGACTATCGAATCTGCACGACGCCGCGGATGACACTCGCGCCCTTGCTCCGTGCCCCGTGTCAGCCTTGGCGCCCCGTCGGCCCGGCCAGCCAGGCGGCCGGAGCCACGTAACTCGACCGCGTCCCGCCGCAGTTAGGCCGCACCTCATTAGGGCGAGCATTAGAGGTTATGGTTGGCCTAGGTCGGGCTGGGCCGGGCGCATCAGGCACAAAGGGCCCCGCTGATCCTGCCCTTGGCCCTGGCAGAGACAAAGGGCGCCCAACTGAATACGAATGGGCGCATCAACAGAGTGCGTGCATTTATGAAAAGAAGTACGCGCCGGTGCGCGCGCGCTCACTTCAGTTCAAACGGTACCTCCGAGGTAAAGTTTGTAGAGCGTCGTCGGGGGTGTTGCTGTAGCCAGCGGAAGCCGGCCTCAACTGTTGACGCTGGCGCGTGTTGACGTTGCACTGTGCTTGCCCCACCCGGTCGTTCGCCTGATTAACAGTTCGGGAGCAGCCGAACCTGACGCCAGTCAGTGATTGTGCAGACCTCACGCGGAACCGTGTGCGTTAGGAGCAATATGGTGCTGGCCTTTTTGTTCGGTTGCAGCAACGCTTGAAGGCGGGTTGATCAGGACAGCCGCTGCAGTTTTGACTGCAAGCCCTTCAGACAGGCGCGACACTACCGAGGGGGGACTCCCCAGTAAGGCATATGCGCAGCGGTGAAATGGGCTCCTACTCGCCTCCCTGGGAAACGTTGTACATTCACCACAATCGATTGGAATCGTTTTGGAAGCGTTCCAGCTGCGCCGCGCGGCCTGCGGGTGTCAAAGACGTATAACCTATTTTCCAGCAGCAGCAACAGCCGCGCCTGCCTGTCCAGGGAGCGCGCGGGAGAGGGCGGTGGCCTCCTGGAGGAAGGAGTGTCGGGCGAGCGCCAGCCGGCAAGGCCGGGCCCGAAACAACTGCGGAAAAAGATGTCAACTTGTCGCATGGATTTTTCTCTCCTTTGCAATCGTCGATGTGCGACTCGGTCTGGTCCTTTGGCGCTGTCGCTCCGCTCGATGATGATGATGTGCGCCGCATGACGACGTGCCGGCCCAAAGCTGGCGCACAATGGGGGCCGCACTCGAGCCGCCAGCGGAGCGATGAGCAGCGAGTGTGTTTACGCAAGTAGTGTAAGAGCGTCGTGAGTCTTTCGCGCCCCCGGCGCCCCTCCTCTCCTCCTCAAGGCATATCAAACTGTCAGCCCCGTGAATGGGTGTGCAAAACACCGTAGTGTGGCGAGGAGCAGACTGGCGCAGTATGGTGTTGTTGCCGCGCTGCTCTTGGAGACTTGGACGCCCGAGCGGGCCGAGAGAGGGGGGGCTCACTTGGACCTGCATACCGTTTCAGATATTCAACATAACGTGGAAAAGAAAACCACAGCAAAATATGTCCCATGTGGTACGTACCTAATATGATTTGATAAATACTAAATGTCTCAAAATAAACAAGTGAAAATCCGACATGTGCCAAAAATTGTAATACGTTCGCTATTGTTTGTTTTTTTGTGTTTTTTTTTTTAAGGTTAAGGCATGCTGTCATATAATTTCAAAATGAAACGTTTGTTTCCCAATGTTGTGTGCTCCTGAAATACATTTCATCCCGCTACAAATTAATCTGTCTGCTGTTGGCTGGTGCGCGCTGCCGCCGCGCGGCGGGGCCCCCGGGCGACTCAGGGCCAAGGGCGGCCCGTATCCTCCTGACGGGCATGGCCCTTCCCCCTGTCACAGACGGGCCGTCGGGCGCCGTCAGGGTCCGGGCGGGGAAGGGAAGGGGCGCTCGCGTGGCGGGCGGGGAGGGGGAGGCGGCCGCGGGATACACACAGCAGTACTACAGCCCGTTCCGTTGAGTCCGCGCCGCGGCGCGCCGCTCCCCACCGCTCCCCTTCCTCCCCGCCTCCAGCTGCTCCTCCGCGAGGGCGGCCGCGTGGCTTGAGCCGCCGCTGCAGTTTAACGGTGATGCCTGGCCGGGTGGGTGCTCCACTGCTCCATTGAGTGCGCCGGCGTCCACGGCGTGCGGCGGTCCAGCGGTCCAGCATCCCCTCCCTCTTCTTTCACCCCCTCTCCTGGTCAGCGGGGCGGCGGCGGCTGGTCCGTAAGGGCCACACAAACTATCCTCCAGACAGTGTCGCGTCGACGTCCGCCGTGCGTCCAGGGGGAACGTCTCAGCTGCCATCCGGGAGTCCTTCAGGAAGTCCAGGAGTGTCCAGCTGCGCCGCTACGGCCGTAGTCCTGTGGTGTGTGATGCCCAGAAGGGCCTGAGTGCAGTGCGTCGAGTTGTTGCTGCTTCTGCTACCGACGTGAAGATGGCACTTTACAGGAATACCACGCTCCAGGTAAGTTGCGCGGTTTGCCGCACACCCACTTATGGTGCGTTGTGAAAAGTGCATTGTGCATCCTCATGTGTTTGCTTTGAACCATTCCGAGTCATAACCAGAAGTTATCTGCGGAAAAGATTCGTTTTTTTTTTGCTCAACTACTTTCATGTCTAGAAATAACACGATTCCTAGTCATTTCCTTGAACTTCCTTCTGCTGCACCAACCGGCACCGACTCGTCAGGTTGGGTAGCAACTGCATAGGAGAGAGTTTAATAAAATTAAATGATACGCGTACTCTAACTTGCGGACGTGAACCAGCCCAAGGAGGCAAAAAAAGTGGTGAGTTATCGCGTCGATTAGTCTCTATTCGAGGCTGGCCAGCTCTGCAAATCAATAAGTATCGGCCGCAGGGGGTCAGGTGCTTGCGGGGTCATCCAATATATTACCCTCTCGTGCGGGAGCAAATGCGGATAAAATCACCCTCGTTCCCTGATTTGCGAAGCCCATTTGCATTGGACGTTTATTCGTCGCTTTGTGAGTTGGCTTCTTTGGAACCAGGTCACCCTAAAAAAGTTCTTAAATGAGATGACCGTTATATTTACGGCTACCACTGCCCATAAAAATAAAACGCCACCCATGCGATCGAAAAACAAATCTCATCAAGAGATTAATTTCCTATCGCCGAGCGCCACCGCACCGCCGCCTGCAGCCGCTTCCGACAGGCGGCGCGCCGGGCGCGAACGCGAGGTGTGAGGTGTCAGACGCGTGTCTGCCCCGCGGCCGCGGCGCGACCGTGGGTGGGAGAGAGACGGAACTGGGCGCGGGGCTGCGCTAGTCTCTGCGGGGGAAATGAGACGGGCTCAGGTAGCCTGACGACCGCGGGTCCGCGGGTGGGCAGCGCGCGGACTGCATGCGAAATCGCGCGTGCAGCGGCGGCGGGGAGTTCGAGGCGCGCGCGCTCCGGCGGACAGCGGTGCGGCCCGGGGCGGCCGTGCCGCGGGGGGCGAGCGCCCAAACCCAAGTGAAAGGGAACGCGGGGCGTTGGTGCGGTGAATGGTTGCATCTGACTGGACAGACTGTGTAGGTGTGTGTGTGTGTGTTGCCCAGCATAGCCTGTGCAGCGGTGTCTGGTGTTCGATTTAACTTGGTGGCGGCAGCAGGCGGGTTGCGTGGCGCGGTGCGCAGAGTGACGTTCAGAAGTGTGTTTGTGTGTGGGTGTGTGTGGGAGAGAGGGAGAGAGAAAGAACACAACCCGTGAGTCAGTGGGACAGAGGGGTGCGTCTACAAACCTTCTCACAGCAGGGTGGCCCCGCGCGCCTCCCCTCAGCCGGTGGCGCTCCTGCTTGGCGCGCGGTCCATGCAGCCTCTCGGAGGGGTCCCGCAGTGTGTTAGCCTTTTGGATCGTGGAATGTAGGGCAAGGAGGGAGCGAGGGGGCGGCGGAGCGTCTGGCTCGTGGCCAGGCCCAACGATAAGAGGAGGAATCAATCTCCACATTAGCTCCTCTGGGCCACCTACGGTGCGCCCACCTTGCTTCTGCCGTTTCGAAAAGGACGATAACGATTTCGTCGGAAGCTGCTCGATGTGGGAGGGATAGTGCGGCGATAAAATGTCAGATCAGCCGAAGTGATCTGCCGCCGTAACGATTATTTTGTACAGCGATCGATAGTATCGATAATGTATAGCGGCGCGCGGGGTCCTTTCGAAAGCAAAGAATTCGATCCGCGCGGCGGCCGCGATCCTCGCCCGTCTTGTCACACGGGGCGGGTCGGGCACGCGAGCGACTGCCGGGCACAGATAGCTTGCGTCCCAGCTGAGGAGGTGGATTTACTCGTGAAATGCGACTCGTGGCGGCGGCGGCAGGGATTGGGGTTCGATACATCGAGCCGCACGGGGGCAGTATAACACAGACATTGTGCAACGCGGGGGCCCTGCGCTGGGTCCGTCTGGCGTGTCGTGGCCCCGCGGGGCGGCCCGGCCGTCACCCACTGCACTGGCGCAGCGCGAGCTCTGCGCGAGCGCCCTTGGGGCGGCCGAGGGGCGCTCTCTGACGTCTGGTGTCGTGGCGGGCGGGGCGTGCGGGGCAGTGGAGCAAGGGGTCTCGATCCAGAAAATGGAACGTGCTCCCTCTCCCTGGCTGCCGCCGGCCGTCAGCCTGTGCAGTGTTTGTAGCTGACTTGTAGTGCGCGCCGATACCTTCCTGCTGCGAGTGAGACGCAGCCGCCGCGCCGCCAGCGGACCGGACAGCGGCTGTGTGTGGGGGGTGCTGGTGGCCCTACGCTCTATGACTTGATATGCCGTGGGAGCTTCGGGCCCCGCCCACCCCGCTAACGGCTGGCGACGACAGCCGCGGACAGCCTGTACATCACACACACACACACACACACAGAGGAAACGGCTGAGTCACAAGGCGCTTAGCGAGGGCAGGACGTGCGCACAGGAGGGCATGTGTCATTAAACACGAGACACGTATGGCGACATGTCGGAAACCGTCCCTGAAGCGATTTATCAGTTTTGTGTCGCGTGTGGACATTGTCAACAAAAAAAAAGCTGCTACACTGTAAACAGAAGCGTCGAATTTTCATGCCTCATAGGTTCGTTTTTGTTCAC
>NW_026267421.1:316067-323639 GCF_000697945.3 Frankliniella occidentalis | reverse complement strand
TTTTTATGCCGATTGTTTATCAGCGAAAAGGGCCCAAAGGCGGGCCTCCTGGCGACGCCACGAGGAGCTGCCGGCTCGAATGCGTCACAAAGTAAACTATCTACATTCGACCAGACAAGGGAAAAGCTACTTGGTTGCATGGAGTGCTCATGGGAAATAGTCTGCCGGTACGGCTGACCATCCCACTATTGGTCTGTTTGAGTGGGTACTTTACTTGGCGTTAGTGCTTTCCATTGAGAATATTAAATCAACTGGCTCTAACTTATTGCCACGGTTAAAACAAAACGAAACAAAAACGAACAGCTGTCACAGTCTAAATGAATGATACAACTGTGTTCCCTGATCAATGAAACAATTGATAGTGCCATACTAGGTGAAACAATCAATTATTAGATGGTATTCTAATCTATGTATGTACCGCTTATCTAAGTTGGCTTTAGCACTTAGTAACAAAAGTTAGTAGAGAAACACCCTGTGCACAAATAAATAAAATGTTTTTTAAGCTATTAACACACAAAACCTTTGAATGAGGAGCAATCGTTTTTATAGCCTGATCCTTGAAAATATTTGGTCACGCTTCTTTCCGAGCCAAGTCTATGAAAAATTCTAACTCATGCTCGTGCCCTAGACTTGATCCGGATATCGGTGAAAGTATCTAGAAATGACAATCTGACTCTGGCCGATCGCTCACCGACCCGACTGCGCCTTAGACGTTATAATGTCTTCCAACTCTATTGCTCCACACTCTCGTAAAGCTACACATCGATAGAAGTCGAGAGGATATGTAAAACATTTAATTTTGAAGCAAACTGCTGTAGAAGAACTGCATGCGGGTAAACACAGACACAGATTGACAGAAATAAGAAAGAGAAGCCGCGTACCGGAGTGTCACCCGATGCGAAACGAAATGTCCTAACGGTATCGAAACGACGTTGAAAATGATCAATTGACGTTATCGTTCCGTAATCGTTTCCAGTGTCATTTCGCAATGGGCTATTCGGCAAAAGTAACGTGAGGTGCTTGCACCTTTAACTGTCCCGTGAAAAATGAAATACATACAACTGAACAAAGAAAAAAATGTGTGCCAAGCCGACGACATTCCTATAACTGTCTATCAAATGGTCGAAGAAGTACCGAAAAAGAAAGAGAAATAATATTGTACGGATATCGGAAGTAATATCGTACAGATATCCGAACGATGACTATTTCTATTGTCGCTGGATAGTTGACCATCATAAAACTATTTTTATAATGCTATTAACTTGAAGACTCAAAACCATCTCGTGAGATTATTGTTTTTCGAAGATTGGATAACCTATGCTACAGTAATACCGGAAAATAGTAAGTTTTTTCTGGCATATCGTTTGGCACAATTCTTCACGACGTTATTTACGGTATATTTTGGAATTCTGTAAATTTTTTGTTCTGGACGTTTGACGTAAATAGATATAATTTGCTGCTTTGAATATCGACTGCACTATTATCGTCAAGCATAGATTTATAAACTATCGACGTTCTGCACTTAAATACAAGGTAACGTTAATATCATTATTTGAAAACAAAATTCTTAATTTTTTCAGTAAACCACAAATACTTACTTGGCCGTGGGCGCCTCTCGGCTGGTGCGGCGCTAGCCGGCGCTCTGGGGATCCTCTTGGGCGATCGTGTTTCAGGAGCCCCTCCTGGGCCCAGCGACTGCGAGCGACCTGGTGGCACGGACAGAGGCGTTAGTGACAAGATGGTGGCCGAAGATGGTAGGCAGGGAGGCGTTCAACCACGTGGTTTTTTTCCTTGAGGGGGACGTTTCGTCTCTCCGCACTTTGTGTACATCTTACGACAAAAAAAAGAAGAATGAATGCTGTTTAATAGCCCTGCCAGAGTCCAGCCCGAAAAATCCACGTGGTTTGTGAACGAATCCCCTGTCTGAAAAAAAAAGTTGTAAGCCATAAAGCTGCGTCGCCTAGCGCCTCGCTATGCGGCCATGCCTCGCTCGAACCATGCGAGAGAATTCCAAGCAGCCCCATGCCGAGGGTAGTGCCTCCACCCCTCCTGCTTGTGGAGGTCATTTTTCTTCCCCGAATAACCGTCGCCCCGGTATGGCCGGGTGCGGCCTTTGTGTTCCGCCGAGATGACAGTAATACCGCGGCGACGTGTGCTCAGGTGCGGCACCTGCCAAGGCACCAGCTGAGGCACCTGCAGAGGCACCTGCAGAGGCACCAGCTGAGGCACCTGCAGAGGCACCTGCAGAGGCACCTGCAGAGGCACCAGCTGAGGCACCTGCTAAGGCAGGCACCCTCAGGTGTGAGTGTAAGCGGAAAGCGGCAGCAGCGAGGTGACAGGGGAAGAGCAATGGTAGCGAGGGAGGAGAAAACAGTCGCAGGAAACAAAAGGAAAAGGAAAACCACGGCGTAAATGTTTTGGCTGACTTCAAACTTGATGCGCGATTTGAACAGGCAGGAAAATGGAAAAAACAATGAACACGTGTCTAGAATCGCTGGTTTGATACACAAAATTATACTTAAAGGTAGTACGAGCGTGGTGAAATTAAATGTGTCTGAAAAGGGAAACAAAAACCGGGAGTACTTTGAAAAATTCCACACCGATTGGTTACAAATTATTCAGGGGTTACCGATACTATAAGAAAGATTTCGTCAATTGAAATTCCTCCGATTTTACCCGGAGTCTTATGGGAGAGAGTGTCTTGGTCACGGGCAATTCGAAAATTAATTAAGAAAGAAATGTGAGTATTTCCGCAAACTGGTTGAAATAGAAACATTATTAAATTACGAATGCAATGACACATTGATAACACCACCTTGCCGTTCATCTGAAAAAGATATTTAGAGTTATAAATTGATATTTTATTCACAGTCGAAATGGCGCCGACGTTAACCTCGAAATTTTTCATACGGCCACTGACGGCGTTACCCATGTTGTTATTTTATGTTTATTGTATTTAACTTTTGGACACGTGACGTTTATTCTGTGCATATTCATGCGATTCTGCTGCAATAATCGCGCCATTGTAGTGAAGGAAAATGAACGACATTGGTCTGTATTTTGTTATATGACGTTGGATGTGGACGGAGAGGTTAGGGGCCGGCCTCGTCGTCTGCCTCGCTCGTCCAAAGTCAAACTATTTTAAATTTGCATACATATTTCTCAAATGTGTCAGGAGAAGATGCGAATCAACTTAATTTAAATACATACAATTTTAGCAACGGTTTAAACTTATTTAATTTAATTTAAAATTGTCTAGAAAGTTGCTGCAAGTTTAGTCTCTAGGCTGACTAGACTGCAGCGCTCGTACTACCTTAAAACTCGACTTAAAACATTTAAAATGTTATGATTTACAAGGTCCACATATGTTTCAATTTTTTTTTTTTTTTTTTTGAGCGGCTTGGAGCATATGGATGGTGGAGGAGTGAGTCGGGCAGATGAAAGGATTTTAAGCAGTAGTCGTTCGTTAGCGTGGCGCTGCTGTGCGTGGCGGGGCGTGGTGGGGCGTGGCGGGGCGTAGCGGGGCATATGGCTTGCTAGGGCAGGCGAGAGGGCCGGGCCGGACGCGGCCCACCGCTGTCTAGTGCACCTGTCTGCGCGAGGCCGGGGGATCTCTTGGGGCTGGCCGAGGGCTCCTCTTTGCGCCGGGGGGTCACGGGCTCCAGCTTCTCGCGGGTCGGAGACAGGAGCAGGGCGCCGTCTTCTGCGCGAGCGAGGCAGGCGAGCCACACAATCAGTTGGGGTCATCATCAATCACAAATACCGTAACCAGTGGGGCTGGTCTTACGAAGAAACGCTGCTTAAAGTTTATCCCTTTTTTAGTATTTATAAAAGTGCATAGCATAATACTGTTCCACGACGATAAAAAATTAAGCAAATTAGTCACACTTAAATATATATAGTGAGCTATCAGTAAGATGGTGAGGTTGTCAATGTAAATTATTGCTCGCACACATATACACGCGGTGAAGTCTGTTGCACACGCAGGAAAGCCACGTAGAGGCTTTGGCACACTGAAAGCTCAAGTTAAGTTAGAAGAAGTGCAGTGGCACAAGAACAAAAGAGAAACCGCGAGGGTTCTGGCGAGGAAGAAAAGCTCAAGAAGAATGTCACTACAGAGACAGAGAGAGAAAGCTGACTAAGAGAAATATCTTACCTGCTCCTGTGGTCCTCTCCAAGTGATGTCTCAGAGGGAACTCTTTCCTCGATGATCTGGGTGCTCCCTCTCTCTTGTTGTCATCCAACTTCTCACTCTGTGCGCAAAAGAGGGGCATGGCAATCAATATCAAATGAATTGCATATCGGCTCTAATTAACGTCATTATAAGAGGGTGGATAACTTTCCCCCTAGCTTTGGCCCATGGGCTGTAAATAGTTTTGAGAAGAGAGTGTTTCCTGGCTGATGATTTTACCATATCATGTGATAATAACGTCGCATCAGTCCAACGTTCAACCAGGAAAACTTTACAGAGGAAACCCACGGGTACAAATGACCTGTCGTAATAACACTCACCTTGCGCGCCTTCTCGGACTTGCTGCGCTCGTGCACGCCGGGCAGCTTGGGCTGCGCCGTGTGCGGCCGCTGCTGGCGGGCCGAGGCCTGGTGGCCCGACACGCTGGCGGCCTTGGTGGGCGAGGTGCGGCGCGAGTTCTCGCGCTCCTTCTCCTCCTTGGAGATGGAGCGGGGCGAGGCGACGGCCGCGAGCGAGAGCGCCGACAGCGAGGAGCGGCGCGACACCTGCTCCCACAGCAGCATCTGCTTGCTGTACAGCTCGGCGATGTGCTCGGGCGCCAGCTCCGTGCCCCAGCCGCGGTGCTTGTACTCGCCCGCCTTCCTGCGCAGCTCGATCACCTCCGCGTACCAGGGCTTCTGCGGCTGCTGCTGCTGCGCCGGCTCGGGCTGCTCGGCCGGCGCCTGCTCGTCCTCGCGCCGCTTCATGAAGCGCCCCTCCACGTACTCGTACTGCGAGAAGGGCCGGAACTTCTTCTTGTACTCCGTCTTGAACTCCTTCCTGCGGGCAACGACGCACAGACGAGGAAAGTTAACGTTAGGGAATATCGCGAAAAACCGCACTTAAAACGGCGTGATAAACAGGCGAGCAACCCGACAGGTGAACTGAAAATCCAAGTGTGTGAATGTCGCACAATTGTGGATTTCCATTCGTATACTTCAGGATACAAGTGTACGAATTTTACTGGAAAATTCACACTTTTCCTGGTATTACATGAGTGCACGAGTCACTCACCTACGAGTTTTTGACATTCAATACACTTGATGGGTTTTTAGTGTGGACTTCCAGTCAGCAACCACCACCAACCTGAGGCGTGTCTTGTCATCCTTGCCGATGTTGTCCTCGCGGATCTTCTCCTCGCCGCGCATGTCGTCGGCGTCGCCGTGGTCCTGGGAGGCCATCAGCGGCTCGGACTCGCCCGCTGCGGCAAAGAGAGCGACGACACGGCCGGGTGAAGCAGGTACGTATGGCGGTGCAGGTGGTGTGCGCCCAGACGTCAGGCTCGGTGTGACTGAGCGCGGGCTGGACCTAGTGGTGCACCACGGGTCGAGGGCGTGTTCCCCGAGGGTGGGATGGAAAAGGGGGGGGGGGGCTTTGATGTCGCCGCACCACACGGAGGCCGTTTGCTTTCTGCTTCGCACCTCGCTCACCGGGAGCACGGCGATGACGCCATCCCCCGCGCCTCGCGAGGGCGACGGAGGTGATGATCACCAAGAGCGAATACACAACCGGGGAAGTTGACACACACCGCGAGTGTGGCGTCGCACCCACAGCGCGGCCGCACACAGCCGGAGAGCAACATCATCGCCTTGTCGGGACTTTGATGCAGAACCTCACCCGGAAAAGCTTTTCGCAACAATAACATAATTTACCTTGTCCCCATTATAATTGACATCCTGAGCCACCACACAACCACACAGGTACTCACCGTCGTCGGTCCTGTCCTGATCGGCGACCCTGGACCGCTGCTGCTCCCGCGCCCGCAGCGCGCCCATGGACAGCGACTTTCTGGGCGCCGTCATGTTCGCCGTCTGCGCCATGCCCGACATCTTGCCGGCGGCGGGCCGGCTGGCCGCGAGCACGGCGTTGTGCACCGCGGCCTCCATCCTGGTCTGCGCCTGCTGCTGCTGCTGCGCCTGCTGCGGCGCGGGCGGCGGCAGCCCCTGGCCCTGCGGCTGCTGCGCGCGCCGCCTGAACTCCTGGCCGCAGCTGTACCGGTCCGAGGCCGACCGGAGCGCGGCCCGCTCCGTGGGGAGCCCGGCCGCGGGCAGGTTGGCGCCCGTGCCCTCGCCCGACCCCGCGGCTACCATCTGCAACAACAACAACAACACATCGGAGTATGAGCACCGCGTTGTACTTCAGCGTGGACAAATATATTTATCAGCGGTGGTTCAATCTAAGTTTTTTCCCCGCATACATTCAATAGTCTTTTAAAAACACCCGCAACCCATAATTTCACTGCAGACTTCAAAAATAGTCAAGGGAAACGAATGCCGAACGATCGGTGTGTATGTGGGCAAGTCTCTGGTCCAGAAGCGCCTGACGGCTGCGAGGTAGGCAGACCCGGCAGACTCGCGAGTCCAACGGGATGCCTGCCCACCGGGCGCCCTCGCTCCTCCCGCCGCCTGCGCTCTGCGCTCTCCGAGAAGCGCCCCGCACGAATTCCGCGCGCTCAGATTTCCATTTGTCTTCCAGTCTCCTCCGCCCCGGCCTCTCCCCCCGCGCACGTCCCAGCACACCAGGCTAGCGACGCTTTTCGCGTTAGCCCCCGCGCTGCTGCTGCTGAGATCGTAATCTCAGTGGGTCAGCTGCGTTTCTCAGACCGTCGCTTCTTTCTCTTTTTTTTAGGGGTGTGTTTTCCGGATCGGTTCCGGAGACAAAACGCTCGTTGTGTACACGGACCGGAGAGAGGAAAGCGAACGGGGGACGAGGCGAGACGTAGGCTATCCTGTGTGCGAGGGTCGCAGGCGGCGGCAGCCTGAAGAGATCCTCCAGCGAGACGAGGTGAGGACGAGAGGCTCCCGGACGGTAACGACCCAGACTCCTCGAGCTACACTCATATGGATTTTTTTTTTTAAAACTCAATTTTCTCGAGCCGATAGGATCTCGAATCCGAGGTATCGTGGCGAGGTAGAAACTGTAGAGTAAGGCCTCACACAAACTAAATCAGCTAGGTAAAAAAGCAAGAACTAAAAAACACAAAACAGAAGATAGTAATATTATATAAATACAACAAGATGGCCGTTTTGCGTCGTCGGAGCGAATGAGTATACAAGCAACCCTGTATTTATGCAAAATTACTCTCTTCTCACCAAACGCAAAGCTAACTTTGACTTTAGGCTTGTTCTATTTTTGTTGTTTTTGTAAAGTTTTTTTTAGGAAGGAAAGGGAAGGGATATTGGATTTAAACATACATGCGGTGCGGAGCTGGCTTGGGCGCCGTCAGGGATGGAAGGCGAATAAGAAATGAGTTGGGAAAACGAGAGAAAAATGCATGGTAGAGTCAGTCAGCAGCAGTCGTCTGCGTGACTTAGGGAAGGGAGGAGGGGGGAGGAAGGGGG